>NC_048286.1:33272655-33469249 GCF_009762535.1 Notolabrus celidotus | reverse complement strand
AGAGCCTGCCAAAGATAAAGTGGAGGACCGCAAAACAAATGGAGTAACTGAGCTCATTAAAGGGGCGGCGTGGTGGGTCAGCATCCTGCTCCGGCCCGATCAGCTTTCGATGACATCATCCGCACCAGGATCTGAGTCATTGATGAATCTGACGTACCTGGAAAGAACTACAGTGGAGATGAGTTGGGATTGTTCTCTTCAGCAGTAACAGGGTGGATAAATCCTGCTTTCAGGTCTTTACCCAGAAAAGAGAGAAGTGTGCTTCCATTCTTCTTTCCAGATTAACTAATCCAGCTCACTTTTTACAAAGAAAACCTGGATTAGACATGGATAAGCCAACGCAAAGAGCTGTAAAAGGGACGACATAAAGCTGTAACTCTTGGTGTTGACGACTGACAACTTGTGTATGAATGTGCCTAGCAAGGGGTGTGGTGAGTTCGCTGACAGGTGTGCACGAAGCCGACGCACACCTCCTCCAAAATGTAACTACGCTTCAAATCGATGCAGACTGCAAGCCCTGTGATTGGTCCGTTCGGCTGCACTGTACTTCCTGCGTTAACAGCACTACCCGGGATGCCCTGTTAGCATGTCTGTTCGATAAACAGCAACACATATCAGCTCTAAAATGACATTGCACGCTCTGAATCGCTGTGAAAAATTAAACCGAAAACATAGCTTGCTTCAGATTTATGACCACTCATTCAACAACTTGTGGTGTTTACAGGGATATATTAAGAACTCATCACTGTAAGTCCATGCACACTCATTCAAGAGAGCCGATCTGTGCGGGGGGACATTTTTATAACTCTTTAGATTAGAAGATATAAAGATCGAGCTTTCTTCGCGGGGTGTCTGGGCTCGGCCTTAGAGAGAGGGTCAGGAGCTCAGACTCAAAGTAGAGCCGCTGCTTCCTCCGGATCGAGAGGAGCCAGATGAGGTGGTTCGGGCATCTGGTCAGGATGCCTCCCGGGCGTCTCCCTGGGGAGGTGTTTCGGGTATGTCCGTCTGGGAGGAGGCTACAGGGAAGACCCAGGACACGCTGGAGAGATTATATCTCTCAGCTGGCCTGGGAACGCCTCGGTATCCTCCCAGAAGAGCTGGTGGAAGTGACCGGGGAGGGGAGTGTCTGGGTGTTCCTTGCTGAGACTGCTGCCCCCGAGACCCGGACCCGGATAAGCAGAGGAAGATGATATGGTATGGATATAAAGATTATGAGATCTGCATAGTTAAGGGCGTGGCTGCAGCGAGGAAGCTTAAATCCTGCTGCAAGTTGGGTCGAGTCGGCATTTCCAATATGGCGACGGCAGACGAGAGGCTTTAAAACTCAAACTCACAAATGGGTGACGTCACGGAGACTACATCCATGCTTTAAACAGTCTAATACCTTTACTCTGATCCGGTTCGAACGTGAAGAGCTCTCCCAACACGTGAGAACAGCGAGTGATACAAACGGGTTATCAATCATTATGGAAGGACAACATTTCACATAAATATGAAACACCTTTATTTAGTTGAATGAATTAGAAGCTCATGAAATCATCTGCTGTGTTTCTGTTGATGATGTTACTGATGAGTAAAATAATAAAATCACCTCTTATATTGATTTACTGAAGACTTGACTTGATTTTGTATCTCTGATTCATGCTTAAACTTCCACCAGTGGTGTTTTCTGAGCCTTCATTTGAGTCTGAATCCAGCTTCAAGCTAGCATGACGTAGACCTTTAGCGCTGAAACATCACAGATCTGTACAGAAGTTTTGTTTTCCACCTTTTTTTTAACCTACACAAGACTCCAAAGATGAAAATCAATCTTCATGTAGGTTTGTGTCAAAGACCTCAAATCAACACGGCTGCGTTCCTCTACACAGCGTCGTACATTCTCCTGACGCTGCGAGAGGAAGCGGCTGCAGCTGTGTGTGATTTCAGTAAAGCTCTGAAATGCTTCAAATCCACCAGTTCGTTCATTTTGAGCCTCGTTCCGTCGCTCAGTTTAGAACATGACTTGGGCTCTGAAGTGCTTCTGCTTGGTGGTGTTGTGGCTCATGCCCATCTTCAGCATCCACTTGGACTTCATCATCTGGACGTACTGCATGTCCTTTGGTTTCTGATAGAAGCCGCTTCCTGAGAGAGAGAGAGAGAGAGAGAGAGAGAGAGAGAGAGAGAGAGAGAGAGAGAGAGAGAGAGAGAGAGAGAGAGAGAGAGAGAGAGAGAGAGAGAGAGGGATGAGACTCATATCTTAAAGAGCTCATAGTGCCCTATTACCCCTCTAGAACACTACGCTCCCAACATGTAGGCTTGCTAGTTGTACCTAAAGTCTCTAAAAGTAGTATGGGAGGTCGAGCCTTCAGTTATCAGGCCCCTCTCCTTTGGAATCATCTACCAGTCAGGGTCCGGGAGGCAGACACCCTCTCTACTTTTAAGAGTAGGCTTCAAACTTTCCTTTTTGATAAAGCTTATAGTTAGAGCTGGATCAGGCTTGGACCAGGTCTTAGTTATGCTGCTATAGGCTTAGACTGACACACTGGGATCCTGTCTTTCCCTCTCTCTCCTCTCTCTGCCTGTCTCTCACTTTAACTCTTCCTGTCCCATTAAAGTTACTAACCATAGACCCTTCTGGAGTCCCTGAGCTCCCTTGTCTCGTAGACGTCTTCCTGCTGCGGACGTTCCAGACTCCAGCTGATACGGACGTGCTGGACTCCAGCGGCAACAGCTAATACTACTTGTCTCATCACTATCACCGCTCCCTCACTCTCTCTTATTCTCCTCTATCCCTCTCTCCAACACGGTCTCAGCAGATGTGTGTCTAACATGAGTCTGGTCCTGCTCGAGATTTCTGCCTGTTAAAAGAAGTTTTTCCTCTGTGTTGTAACTAGCTAAATACTGCGAGGTGCAATGCTCATGGTGGATTAAGGTGGGGTCAGACTGAGTCTGATCCTGTCTTGGTGTTGGGTCTCTGTTCATAATTTGACATAGAGTGGTCTAGACCTGCTCTGTTTGTAAAAGCGTCTTGAGATAACGTTTGTTGTGATTTGGTGCTATACAAATACAGATTGATTGATTGATTGATTGAGATGTATGCTGTGTGATGATGTGGTTCAGGATCTCTATGATGGAAATAACCACAAACGAACACAAGGGGGAGCACTTTCTACACCACTGTGGTCTAAAGTGTCTCAGATCAAACTCAGAACACCTTACATTAGAGACAGAGGGGGGACTGGATTACAGCTGATAACAGCACAAGGAAACAAACATTATTTCCCTGCAGCTCTGAACAGTCTGCTCGTGTTTTGGGTCTGATTTTGAAGATGAACCGTCAGTATCTCCTCTCCCTGTGTGCTCTCACCCTGAGCGGGATCAAATCGAGTGTGTTTTGAAGTCCATTCATGACACAGATTTCTCTCCAAGAGCAACTTATTCAAATTTTAAAAATGGTGTCATGTGAAACAGCTCAGACTTGAGGCACAGTCAGTCCAGGACTGATAAAACCCAGTGAGAGTGATTTAAGATGATTTTATTGGTTTTTTTTAAATCTCTTAATGGTCCTTCTTATTTATCAGATTTGCTTTTATCATATGAGCCTGTGACTTTGTAAGTATTTACAGCAAAACTGAGACTGTGAATTAAAAACGGATTGATTCTAATGCATCTAAGTATCATGTTTCTGATGATGGTGTATTAAAACAACAGAAGATACCACAGTTTCTACTATAACACCTCAATATTCATCACTCTTTTATAGAATTTGTTTTCAACGTGTGCATCAAAATTCTTTTTTGGCTTCCTACTTATTCTAGTGTGATATAAAAAAAATACTAAACATCAAATAAGCTAAATATTGAACGCTGACTATCGATGTTCTGTGTTTCTGCGTGGATCTTACCTCCGTCTCCTCCCCAGCCCAGCGCCTTGTACTGCCGGAGGACTCGGCCCACAGCGTTCCTATTGTGGCTCAAGGCCACCGTTCTCTGGTAACCAAACCGCTGTTTGTAGTACCGCATGAGGGAGCGGTGTCCGATCTTGGCTCCTGCAAAGACACACAGAGCGTTCTGTTAATGTACGAACACATCAAATGGAAACTTTAAAGACACTGAGACATTTAGGAATGTGTTTTGACAACTCTAAAAGGTATATTTAACCTTTTATTTTGTAGGATGCTTATTATTTAAAAACTGGAGCTCAGACGGAACAAACTGAACATGTTAGCTCTTTATTAAAGAGAGTGTTCAGTGAACTGCTGACGCAGGACTTCCACCAGATCCGTCTCAGAGCCTCGTGCTCTCTCGTCCGTCAACACCCAACGGTTGCGTTTTCAGAAAGCAGCATGGAGCAGGACCGCCGGACAGCTGGAGTCATGTGACCGAGGTTTTCCCTGCTGCAATCACTGAATCAAGGATTCTCCTCCTCCTCCTCTCCTCATCCATGTTGTCTCTCTGGTCCTCTGAAAACCTCTGATCTGTTGACTCCAGGCCTGGCTCCGCTCATCATGACTTTGGTTTGTTGTTGTAGTTAAGTGAAATACGATCTGGTGATAACACAGAGTGTTTTATTCTGAAAATTAACCGGATGTTTTCATTTTGTTTTGGTGAAACCTGACTTCCTGTCCCGCTCCATCTGCTCTGTTGACATTGATGCGTCGTGATCCGGCATCCAGCTAAAATAGAAGTCTTGTGTATCTGATCCGAAGGGCTCTGACTTGCCGGAACGCAACGGAGCGGATCCAGTGGAAGTTAACACATTGACTAGAATAGCAACCTATCAGATCCTGTGCCGTGACGGATCGGAGACGGACCGGACACAGATCTGGTCGAATTTGGCCGTAAGAGTCATTCATAATTGAGACTGTGAATGATGGGCAAGCACATCTGCCAGGTGTCAAGACCATGGCTTCAGCTGCACCTCTTTCCCTGTTACTAGACAAGCCAAGAGTCAGTATTTCCAATATGGCCACCACCATCGTTGAGCGTTGTGCTCCAGCATCCGGCAAAAATAGAAGTCTTGTGTATCTGATCCGGAGGACTCCGACCTGCCGGATCAGAGACGAAGCCGGAACGCAATGGAGCGGATCCAGTGGAAGTTAACACATTTACTAGAATAGAAATCAGATCAGGATCTGGTGGAATTTGGCCGTGAGAGATCACCTGAAGGGAGAGTCAGCTCCAACGTTTCATCATCGTACTCCAGAGTCTTATCATCCGGCAGCTCGTCTCCGTCCACCTCAGCCTCCTCTCCCTCCTTCCTGTCCGGGTAGCTGCTCCTAAAGCACAGAGAAAAAAAAGTGTAAATCATTTTGTAACGGTTCATCTTCATTGCGTCATTACTTTTTTTGTTTTGTTACCTGAAGTCGTAAAAGTCGGCGAACTCCAGAGCGGCGTCCCCCTCTGCGAAGAGCTTACAGTGGCCTTTGTCTGTCATGTGACTCTGCACCGCTTCAGCTGAGTAGAACGATCGCCCCTTCTCGTTACACCACAAACACACATTCCCCGCCCCCACTTTCTCTCCTGAAACACAGAAGAAGAAGAAGAAGAAGATTAGACTTCCTCATTAAAAACAGACATGACTCTGTAGTGGAAGTCACTGCATTAAAAACAGACATGACTCTGTAGTGGAAGTCACCGCATTATAAACAGACATGACTCTCACAGAGTGTTGTTCAAAGAAGAGCTGATGAAAGAGTTTCAGCATCGACAGATTAGAGTTCTGACTCTTCAGCGATTACCCGTCCTCACTTGAACACAACAGACTCACCGAGGTAGCGGACGAGGCCTCTGAGGTCCACGAGGAACTCCACGTCAGGGATGTAGAAGCCGTGGACTTTGGTCATGTGGGCGATGTTCTTCATGAGCGTCTTGGAGTGGTGGGAGCAGAACAGGCAGTCCGTGACGGGGATGGAGCCCGGCAGAGCGGCGGGGTGGAGGTCAGAGGAAGCCGCAGAGTCTCCATCTTGGTCCATCGTCTCTTCTTCATCTTCTTCCTCTTCAATCTCTTCATCATCATCGTCGTCGTCGTCCCCATCAATGTCCTCCCAGACTTCTGGAAGATTTCAAAAGAAAGTTGAGTACATTTTTAAACTCTAATTGAAGTTTCCTTAAATGTTGTACCTGAATTATAAAACTAAGTGGAGTTGATTGATTCTGATGCGAGTCAAAAAAGGAAACTGTGCTTTTATTGTGTATAAATAAATCTGTTTGGGTCCACTAACTGGAACTATGTAGACCTGGGTCATTTGTAAATACAATGATTGCATCTTTCTCATCCTCACCTTCTCCAGCTGTGGCTCCCTCCTCCCTCTCTCTCCTCTTGGCTTGCTCCTCCAGCCACATCATCCTGGGAGGCTTCTCCTGCTTCGTCGCTCCTTCTGGTGTCTGGATCTTCCCTTGCTTCGCCGGGCTCGGCCTGAGCTGCTCCTTCAGCGCCTGCTGCAGGGCTTCGTTCCTGGCGTCGTGATCCACCTTCTCGTCGCCGAGTCCCTTCTCCAGGTTCTTCTCGTTCATCTTCTCCACTCTCCTCTGGGCGACGAGCAGGGCCTGCTTCTCGGCTTGCTGGTGTTTGTGGGACTGCAGGTGGTTCTGGTAGGCGTTGGCGCTGGAGAACTTCTTGTTGCAGACGACGCAGCCTTCAGTGGCTGCAGCGTCGCTCAGGTGCTGCTCCGTGGCCGCTCGCTGCGCTAAGACGCGCTCCTGAAAGTTGTCTGCGGTGACCGGGGGCATGTCGGCCACTTTGCGCTTCAGGTTGTAGCGATGCCAGTCGGTTTTGTAGTGAGCTCGCTGCACCTCGCCGTCTGTAAAGGCCACTCGGCAGCTGATGCAGGTATACGAGGCCATTGTGAGCTGAAAGGAAGAGCAGCCCCAGATTCAAGATTCAAGATCAAATATTCGTTCACTTTGTAAAAATTGAAGAGTTAGTTTGAATATTTTAAAAGGTTAAATTCTTCATCGTTTTCACCGGTGCCTGGTTGTAATACGGTATTCCCGCCAGACGGTGGCTATAGAGCGTCTTGAAGCTGTTTGCTAACCGCAGTAAGTAACAGAAGAAGAAGAATGCTAACTGCATTAAACAGCAAAATAAGGGGTGCTGGTGGCCTAGCGGTCTAACATGGGACTTCCACCAGATCCTTGTCCGGTCCATCTCCGATCCGCTGCGGTCCGGCTCCGTGCGCTCTCGTCTGTCAACACCCACCGGTTGCGTCTTCGGAACGCAGCACGGGGCCGGACCGCCAGACAGCTGGAGTCATGTGACCAAGTTTTCCCACGGCAATCACTGAATCAAGGATTCTCCTCCTCCACTCCTCATCCATGTTGTTTTTATCAGCCTCTGAAAACCTCTGACTTGATGACTACAGGCCTGCCTCCGCTCAAAATGACTATTTTTTGTCATAGTTAAGTGAACACACACGCCACGCCGCGTCACAGAAACACTGACATAAAGATCGAGACAGAGTCTGACAGTGCTCGCTACTAGCAAAACCTCGTCCCTCTGCTGGTTACCGCAACTGTCACACAAATGGGGTGTTAACAGGACAGGTGTAGGTGTTTAGGTGTGTGTGTGTGTCTGTGTGTGTGTGTGGTGGTGGGGGGGGATTATTTGAATAATCGTTGAATAGATGGCGACGATTATTGAAGAGTATTTTGGCTTGAAATGCCAATCCCTACTACCTACTACCCCGAATGTAGTACGCAGTATGTACTGGATGCTGCATTTGAAGGTAGTATGTACTCTGACTGTTCTGTTGGATCTGGTCTGCAGGATGCTGAGTCAGACATCGCTCACAATCGTTTTGGGAAAGCGGAAGTAAACAACGACCAAGCTGAGAGCAAAACTGCTTCTTCGACGGCGTAGCCTACGCCGTAGGTCCGCGTAGCTCCCGTACCTACGCAGAGGCCTACGCACGTAGCTGACGTGCACCTCCTCCAAAATGTAACTCCGCGTAGAGCCGACGCGGACCGCAAGCCCTGTGATTGGTCCGCTCGACGGCTTTGTCTTTCCCGCATTCACAGCACTTCCGGGATCCCGGACGTCGGCCACACATCGGCCGTGTATTTCATCTCCTCCTCTCTATTCTTCATGTAATCATGTCTGTATGATAAACAGCAACATGTATCAGCTGTAGATTAACTTAACACGCTCTGAATCGATTTGGAAAAGTAAACAGAGATCGTAGCAGGACCGGAAGCAGGCGACCGGCTATCAGAGAGACCACACTGCCCTCAAGTGTTTCGGAGGAGAATTGCTGCGTGACACGGACACATCGACGCAGAAGTATGTGGGGCTCATGTCCGCGTCAGCCCCTGCTGCGTAGGGGAGACGCAGAAATATAAATCAGCCTTTATGATTTAAAAAGTTAAGAAGTGCTTTATATAGAATTCTATAATTTTCACAGCTCATAAAAACTGAGTGCCCCCTGTAATATACGGAAAAAAGAAGAAGTGTAACGTTAGCGCTGTGCATTGTGGGAAACAGAACGTGAGGGAGACTGGTCCACTGCAGACTGAGATGTTTTCCCGAATCAGAACGACATCCGGGTAGTTTTGGCATACTGCTGATTTTGCTCGTTCATATGCTACATACTGGATTTTGACCACATCAGTACGTACTGGTAGGATAGTAGGCGGTTTTGAAAGCAGCCATCAACTATTATTCCACAGGTAGAGCAGAAAAGAAACCCATTCGGATCCTAGAATTATGTGTGTGATGTTTCAAAGTAAGAATGATTAAAGGGTTATTCTGTATCATAAAACAGCCCTGTTTCTACTATAGGAATAGCATTATATGTTTACAGGAGAAGACATCAGGTGCCTCAAAGCTGGTTATGAAAGACATTTCAGGTTATGTAAGATATAAAAAAGGAGTCATCAGCCTCCGTGTGCTGAAGTCAGACTGATATAACAATCCTCACTGCTGCTGTCATCAAGGTAAGAGAGGAGTCCAGCAGAAGGTGTGAACGTTGCTTCTAACATTAATGATTGACTCTCATGTTACACACTGAGAACTCTGAAACTGTAACAATAAAGTGTTAAAAGTGTCTCCTAATGTTAACAAGAGGGGATAAACAAGGTACACTGAGGAAAGCGCATGTGCAGGACAAACACTGCTAACTGTGGCTAACAACCAGCTACCAAAATAACACACATTGCAGAGTAAACATCTAAAATACCCGGATGTTTAACATAATCACTTAAACGTCTCACAGAGGATGACACATATAACATATACTTACTTATCTAGTGAGCTGACGCGTCCCTGAAATGTGATTTATTTGATCCCTTATCTGTAGCAAGTGTGTTCACCTACGCTTGGAAAACACACATGACCACATGAGGCTAACTTCCGGGTTTTCTTCTTCGTGGGTTTTCACAGGAGGTTGGTTAGTATGTTAGCTCAATATCGCCAACTGCCGCTTTGGAGTGAGACTACCATGAAATCTAAGATTTATGCTGTCAGAGAAGTCACGTTTCCATTTAAAAATATTTAAATTAAATATTTTGAGTTTAACATACTTACACTCTGGTTAAATATATGATCCAGCCCACATTTAAGTGGTTTAGCCGTGTTTTTGCTAGCTATAGTACAGTCTGTTGTTGTGATTTGCTATCAGGCGGGTCGTGCCCATTCAAGTAGGGGGGGGGGGGGGGGGGGGGGGGGCGCACCAAACCAGACTTTTTAAATTCCACATTTCTTAACACAGTGATTTTATTTTAGTACTATAATGCTTTGTAGGATTTTAAAATGTGTAATAGTATTTCAATTCGAAGCAAGTCCCCTCCTTTTGCCTTATATCCTCACCTCCAAAAAGCATCCACCCCTCTCTCTGTAGTTGGTGTCACCCAAAAGAGGCTCGTTCCTGACAGTGGGAAAAACCAAAAACCTATGGTGAAGACACACACAGATAAGCAACGAAAAGAAGGGTTTTTGTCTTTAAAACATATATTTAAATGAATTATTTTTAATTTAACATACTTCTAGGCTGGTTAAAGATATGATCTAACCCCAGGTTAAGGGGTTTAGCCGTGTTCTTGCTAGCTACAGTTAGTTGAGATTTGCTATCAGTACCCCAGTCTATCAATCAATCAATCAATCAATCAATCAATCAATCAATCAATCAATCAATCAATCAAACTTTATTTATACAGCACATTTCATACATTTCCTTTTAAAGATGCAGAAATTAAACAATGGCAAGACATACTAAGGGAAAATAATAATACTTATAATAATAAAAATAGTACTAATACAATAAAAATAAAAATAGAATAAAATAGAGATTAAAGTAGAGACCAATGCACACCAACAATAAAATATGTGTTATTAAAATAAGTTAAAGCATCAAAATTAATAAAGAATACAAATAGTTAAAATTGTTTTTAAAAGGGTAAGGATAAGAGTTGAAAATAAAACTAAGGCTAAAAATATCAATAAAAACTGAGCAGAGAAATAAAATAAAATAAATGAATGAATAGATAAATAAAAATTAATAGAATAAGATAACAGTTAAAATTGCTAAAATAATAAAGCAGCATTTAAATCAATATTACAGTAAAAGGTAAGTAATAAAATTGTTGAACTCTACATAAAAGCCAGACTGAATAAATATGTTTTTAGTTTACGCTTAAAAGTCTCAATATCTCTGTCAGTAGTGGCTGAAAGCAGCGTCACCAAATGTTTTTGTTCTGCTCTGAGGAACAGCTACAAGAGAGGAGCCGGATGATCTGAGAGGCCTCCCTGGTTTATACACTAAAAACATCTCTGATATATAGCCTGGTGCAAGAGGATTAGGGCAAATGAAAAAAAAAAAAAAAAAAAGGTCAAAAATTTTATTTTTTGTATTATTATTCTGAGAAAAAAAGTCAGAATACTGAGGATAAAGTCAGAATTCTGAGATTAAAGTCAGAATGTTGAGAATAAAGTCAGAATTCTGAGAATAAAGTCAGAATTCTGACTTCTGAGAATTAAGTCAGAATTCTGAGATTAAAGTCAGAATTTTTAGATTAAAGTCAGCATTCTGACAGAGTAATAATAATTAAAAAAAAAAAATGGACTTTAATTTTTTTTTTTCAGTGGCCCTAATCCTCTTCCGTACCATGCAGTGCCTTAAAAACCAGTAAAATAATTTTAAAATCAATAGGAAAAGCAACAGGCAGCCAATGTAAGACCCCAACAGACATTTTAAATTCCACATTATTTAATGCAATACTTTAATTTTTTTTACAACATAATGTTTAGGGTGATTCACCAATTTGTAAAAGTATTTCTTGTCAGAGCAAGTCCCTTATTTGTGCCTTAAATCCTCAACTCAAGACAGCATCCACCCCTCTCTCTGCAGTTGGTTTCACCCAACAGACGCTGTTCCAGACGGCGGGAAAAAAAGAAAAACAGACACGCAACTGACAGGTAGCTTTATATAACTTGAAGTTTATTGAATTTAGAGCATCAATCTTTTAAAAATAGCATTTTAACATGAACTGTTTTGAGTTTAACATACTTCTGGACTGGTTATAGATTTGATTCAGATTTTTATAAGAGGTTTAGCCGTGTTCTTGCTAGCTAACATAAGTTTGGATATGCTATAATGTAGCATCCTCTGTTCATAAGGACAGTTTGTGTGTATCGTATGACAGTGAGAGTGCTAACGTTTCTTACTATCACTATATTACAGATTATAGTTTGCAAAATGTTAATTCTACCTGATAATTTCAGGTCCAGATGCAGAGGACAATCTCATCCTTGCCCCTGAGGCTGTGTATGCAAGAGGTAGGTTACTTTTAGTGAGCTAACAGTTAGCAGTAAGACAGAAATTTAATTTATGTAACAGGGAAAGCACATGATGAATGACTTAAAGGTGGAGTAGGACATGTTGTTTTGATGCATTTTTCTCAATCACGAGCAAAAAGCGATGTATACATCGATAGGGAGTAATACACAAAGTGATCTAACACTGAGATGAGAAATCTCAGTTGTCTGTGTCAGCAGCTAGACTGCAATAAGTTCGTCCAATCATTCATTCGCCACCGAGCGCAATGATTGGCTGACCGGCCGGATGACCTGTGACCTGCCGAAAGACACACCTCCTGTTTACAGGAGTGCGCGTGACCTGACTGAGATCGTCATCAACAGGCTGTTCACTAACGCAGAACATCTGATGAACATGTCAGAGAGAGAGTAACCAACGATTTAGCTCAACTTCTGCCCTCAAGTTCTGCCGCTAAACAGAGCAAGAAGAGGGAGACTGTGATGGAAAAGGAGACGACTTAAAAACACTGGATGAAGATACAAACACGAGTCAATATTCGGGCTGCATTTCTGCGACGGCTGAAGGATTTGAAGGGTCTCTAAAGCGACGCCATGGTTGCTGATTTTCTACTGGACAGGTAATCATGTCATTTCATTTGTCTTTGTGTTCATGGTTTAGTTCATCTATGAGACAGCTAGCGATAACTTTGGCTAATGCTAGCGGCCGGCTAACGTCTTGTAGCTCTGTTTATAGAGACCTGTACACAGTCTGTTAGCTTGTAGCTCTGTTTATAGAGACCAGTATACAGTCTGTTAGCTTGTAGCTCTGTTTATAGAGACCTGTACACAGTCTGTTAGCTTGTAGCTCTGTTTATAGAGACCAGTATACAGTCTGTTAGCTTGTAGCTCTGTTTATAGAGCCCTGTATACAGTCTGTTAGCTGGTAGCTCTTCGGTTGCTCTTTATCAGCATGAATGGGGTGTTGTACTAAGTCTAAATGCCGTCTTGCCTGTGTTTTCATAGCTACGAGAAGGAAACATTGACGTCCACACCGTTAAAACACGGGACGCAGAGGCCTCCTCCCCAGCTGTTTCATGTGTTCGGAGTCCCCCTCTGACCGGTGAGTTTCAGGCCCGATAAGAACTCCATGAACATGAACGTTGCTTTGACCACTGCTTGCGTGGAGGTATAAATACTGCTCTCTTTTTTATTGTGAGCTATTTTTGATTTACGTACGCAGAAGGTTTTTTTTTAATGTCCGCACAAAATAAAATCCAAACCATTCTCTTTCACTTCACGTGATCTGCATGCTAAATCGCAATCTGAGACCACACCATACAGACTAAAGAGATGAGAGACAAAAAGTTTGGCTGATAAAAATCCTGTGAATGTTAGCTGCTTCTCTAAAAGCTTGGTTTGGTGAAGGAAAGCATGAATAAAAGTGTTCAACGAGGAATCAAATACACAGAATAATTGTATCAATAATCTGTGGGCACAGTCTTCCTCTCCAAAGAGGGAGAGAGCACATTTTGACATCACTTACTCTGAAAATATTAGATAATATTCAAGATATCAATAAGAAATACAGTATATGTACCATATGTGCACAATACACACTGCAGTAGGCACTAAGCACACACTAGTGATAGTGGTGTCAACTCCTTGCATGGCTAGAAGAAATAACTGTTTACATACGGGGCTGAAGGAAGGGTTATTATGATGGAAATCAAATGCACAGTGCTGTAAGATAACGAGAACCTTTGACTAAACTTCTGATTCTTTCTTCTATGTCAGGTATTGCACAATATTTAACAAGAAGTCAAAAAAGTGGAGCCTGTACACAATGAAGGTGGGTAAGGACTACAAGTACATCACAGACCTCCAGAGCACAATCCTGCACAGAAAGCTGACAGCAACTGGGGGGATGCCAAAGAAGAGAACAAGGAGGCCGGATGATCCACGCCAACATGTTTACCTTCAACAGCCATTCTTTTTATTTCTGTAATAAATACATTTTCTAATAAAAGTAAATGTAAAAAAACTCTTTGATATTGCAATTATTTGTTTATAATGTTGTATGTTACTTGATATGGATTTAAATTATTTTGTGATTTGAAGAGAGCAGGCCAGTGTAAATTTAAAGATTTATTTAACAAATGTATACACAGCACACTCAAGTATTTTTTTACATGAAGATAAAATATATACAAAGGAACTAAAGGGTCACCATACAAGTATTGTATGTAATCATGTCATAGTTTCATTCACTCTCCACTGAAACCTTTATACTGTCCATGTGGAAGGTTCACGGATTTTCCAGATACAGCAACAAGGTATTACTCCTCTATGACCTGCACCAAGTGCTCCATGCTGCCAGACAACAACCTGTCAGTGCAGCATGGCGGAACTTTCTGTTGCTGTCCCCAGGATCTGGAGCTCGTCCCCGGTCGTTGCTCTCCCTCTCGCTCGTATGGCTCTGCCTTGCACTCGACCCCGGTCTCGTCCTCTCCGACCTGAGGTGCTTGGCTCAGGATCGTAATCAGAAGTCATCATGAGAGCTCTAACAAGCACAAAAAACAGTCAATATGTTGTAGTTCCAACACGAAAATGAAGACTGTCAACAATGGTGAACGCTAATAAATATATAGGCACTGTAGCCGTCTAGTAACTAAACATCATGACATGCTAAATCAAAATAAACATGGCTAGCCGGAGTTATTAGCCCGGCAGCAACAACTTGCTCTAGCTGTATTTCAGATGATAAAAAACAAACACACGTAAAGCTAACATGCAGGCTATGCTGTGCATTCTAACTAATTACATAATTTTTTAATGTGGTAATATAATCGGTTTACTTACATGGGAGATAGACGTGTTTTTCCTCCGATGAAAATAAAGTCAATCGCTCGCAGCTCCACAGCTAGCTATCGTGACGTCATCCTCCAGCTGGAGTCTGCCACAGCGCGTTCATGTGTTTGGAGGTGTGTCCCTCCCCTCTCCCTACAGGCTGCTCTGAATGGAGGGGGAGGGCTCTGTTCGGTTGTGTGCTTTCAAAATCAAGCTAACTGCCGCGGCTTTCTCAGGATCTCCTACTCCACCTTTAAATGAAATAATAGTAAAGCTATTAACATCCAAATATGGTGTAACCACAACATTTCCCTATTATGTAAATCAGGGGTTCCCAAAGTGTGGGTAGGGGGTAGGGACCCCCTGGGGCGCTGTGAGACACAAATGGGGGGTTCATGGGATGTCTTTTTTTTTTTTTCTGGTTATCGAAAAATAGTAAATTTGACCCATTATTGGAAAAAACATCTACCAAAATATTAGCTAAATTTTAAATAAAACCTTGAAAATAGAAAATGTAATGAGCTTTCTTCCTTTCTTTGTTGCCAGATGACTCCTAAGTTTAGGTTTAGAGAACAGCTAATTATCAGAAGCGTCAGCAGCAGCAGGTTAATTCATAGCGGCACAGGAAACACAGACACAGGCTCATATAGGTAGGGTCATTTTCTGCAGACCAGCTAAATGAAGCCACATTAAATCACTGAGGGACAGTGAGGGTCGCGAGTCTTTGGCACCTATCTTTTGGGGGTCACGGGCTGAAAAGTTTGGGATCCGCTGATGTAAAGACCTCATAACAGAATCATGTAAATTGTATTTATTTAATTGTATATCTGGAATTTTTGGTTAAAGCTTGTTTCTATTTTTAGATAGCCGTTGCAGAGCCATCAGCAGAGGAGTGATGGTGATGTTCATCAGGCAGGTAAGGTAGCTGAGGAAGCAGGTAAGAATGAAAAGATAATGATGATCACTCTAAGATGATGATCATAAATAATTAGTTAATATCGGTCTTAGTTTTAATAATAATAACATGTCAGGGTATAAAGTAAGATTTAGTCAGTTAGCTTTAGTTGTAGTACTGAAATATAAACTGACTTAACACAAAAGTAAAAACAAAAAAAGATTTTAGTAGTGAACACTAAATAATATTCAGCTAATGGACATGAAATGTTGAATAAGTTAACACACGTAGAGTTTATACAACTTTTTATTAATGTTATAAAGAGAAAACTACGTAAAGCACATTTCTTCAAGCCCACAACAAGTATTCAAATAATGTCAAATGTTTTTTAACTCACAAAGTAAAACAGAGACCAGCATGATAAAACTGCAGGATAACAGTGAAAAAATCAATCTAAGCTGTGCTACAATATTTCATTGATGTCACTGAAGTACATTGGATTTTAGAAAAACATTTACTGACTTTAAAAGAACAATTTATAAAGCTCTTTCCCAAACTACGATTCATGTTTAAAACAATTACCACAACATTTATTAACACTGTAATCAACATTTATGTACAATTTACTTCATTGCTGCCGCTGTTTCACAATAAAAGCATAAAGCAACCCTGAGGGGCTTTTAATGTGAAAAATGCCCTGGAACATTTGTGCTGACAGCAAGTAGTCATTAAATGTGTGTTTGATATAGATAGCAAGGAGCATTCTGGATCAGCAGATCAGTTTTAAAAACTGAAATCACATTGAACATAAAGAATCAGGGCAGCTGAGTGAGAAGGGATTTTTACTCAGCCAAATAATTTTAGAAAAGATAAAAAGGTTGTGATTACTCCTACTATGATTTTACCTATAAAACCAAGCACGCCAGAGCTTCTCTCTGCTTCACTCCTAGCCCTCCTGTTCTGCTTTTCTCTCAGTGCTGTTATTTGATTGTCTTTTTCTCTTGCAAGAGCAGCTCTGAGCTCTCTCTCTCTCTCCAGGTTATCCTTTGCTTCCCTTATTTGTTTCTCAAATTTTTCCTTTATTCCCCTCTCCAGTTCCTCTTGCTCTTTGCGCATCTGCTCCTCTTTCTCTTTCAGGATTCGTTGTTTCTCCTTTTCGATCGCCCTCTCTGCTCTCTGGAACATCTCAGTGGTGTAATGGGTTCCTCCGTTCTTCTGCGTGACTTTTATGATCTTGCTGAGCAACTCAGTGACCTGAGAACGATCCTGCAGGTTGTTAGCAAAGACATGGTACTGCCCGTTACATTTGGCCACCAGCTCCTGCAGGTCTTCGCTGTCTTTCAAGAACTCCTCGATAGTTGTTCCTCTGAGCAGGTCACCATGGGTAAGAGAACCATGCTGTACTTGTCTGCATCCTCTCCAAAGATTTTCTGAATCATCTGCACCGTCTTCTTTTCTTCCTCCGTGTATCTGTCCAGTTTGATGACGACCAGGAAGATATGGGGTCCTGGAGATGCATAAGAAATGCACTGAATGATATTTTTAACGATCTTTTCTTCATCAATCCTGGTGTCAAACAGACCAGGAGTGTCGATGACAGAAACCTTTTGTCCGTTCACCTCAGCAGTGCCCTTCGCACACTGCTCTGTCACAGATTTAGGGGAAAACCTGGATTTGAATTTCTCTTCCCCCAGAATAGTGTTTGCTGAGGCGCTCTTTCCAGACCCGGTCTTTCCCACCATAACAATCCGGACCTCTTCGTTATTGTACCGGATCAATTCTGATGAGAAGGCAGAAAAAAATAACATCACTCAAGTACTCTATGCTTTCATAGGATCATACAACACATGACTTTACATGGAATTCAGTCAGGCGAGTGATTTTATTCGTGTTTAGTGTGAACACACCATAAGAAGTATCACATTGAAAAAAACTAGATCACACACAGTTCTAAAGAGAAACTGGAAGATATTTAATGAAGACCTCTTCTTAGAGGATCTAAGGCATACATTTACAAACTTCATAACAGAGACCACTGATGTTCACATGGCCTTGGACCAATTCACAAACACTTTTATTTCACTCATTGATAAACATGCTCCTCTGAAGGGACTCAGAATAAGAAGTAGAATCTTACCCTGGGTTTCACAGGAACTGTCAGCCATGTTTGATGACGGGACCTGAGAATGGTCCTGTGCGAGGCAGTGAACGGACCCAGAAGATTGGCTTTCCCTCAAGCAGCTCAGGAATAAAAGCACAGCAACTGTCAGAAAAGCAAAATCAGATTATTACTTAGAACTCGTTGTCAGCTCCACCTCAAACCCAGCAGAGTTCTGGAAAGCAGTAAAAAGAACTCCCAAAAAAATTACAGTCAACAACGATGTGCTTTTAGTCAATCAGAAATATGCATTTTCTTGTAAAGTACTTTGGGGCAAGGACTTGGCATAATTGTTAAGTTGCGTGCAAGCAACCTCCGGTCTAAAAATATGAGTCAATGCGGAAGTGTTAAAAGCTGCAGTTCATCGAGGATCCGCTTGAGGCTGGCTCCGGAAGTACCGGAAGTCACATACACATGAATGAGAAAAAGGCGATCTTAACAGCAGAAATAAACATGTTTACAGCCTGGTACAAAAGATGAGTGTAGTCTGGATAGCTCATTTTTCGATCGGCACACACTGTGAGGGGGGTGAATTTTTTTCTAATGCGGCAATTTCAAAGATATTGAGATTACGAGTCTTCCAATGAGAAGCACAGCTGACTGCAGAAACGCTGCAGCTGTTGGCTAGGAGGCTCAAACTCCGCCTCTTTACGTCACACTGGCTCGACAGAAGCAATATGGCTGCCGCTGACGATTGTTCTCAAAACAGCGCTTCAGAAACAGATGGGTGACATCACGGATACTACGTCCATATTTTATACTGTCTATGGTTGCGCGCCCACGTGCCAGGCGGCCGGGTTTTACACTTAGCTCTGATTCGGTGTAAAGTCCTCCGTAAAAGACCGGTTGTGATGCGTTGACAACATGTTCTCTCACAACATTAGAGTACTGTTATATTAATGTACCTTAAGTTGTAGTTGACTATTTCACCACTGGATGTCGCTGTTGTTATTTTACATGAAAGATTTATTATCACCATATCAACATGCTTTGTCATATTTGACCTTTAAGTTAGCACTTAAACAAAACACCCCATGAAGAGAACACTGTTCACTGATTGGCCAAACCGAGTGAAAACGTCATATCTGCGACAATATTTTGATTAGTTTGGACATTATGGTCTGCTAGTTAGGATGAACCTTACATTTCTGTGGTGCAACCAACTGTGGATACAACTTATGTAGAGCTGGTGCAACAGGCTACAGGAGTTCTACTGGTTTAGATAACTTAGACTCTGTGTTCTTAAAACTAGCAGCTCCACAACAACTGTATAAAAGCAAAGACTTTCTTTTTTTTTTTTTTTAAACAGAGTTGTATTGTTTTTAGTTTTTCCACAAACAGAAGAGAACTAAATCAAAGCATACATCTTGCCTTCAAACCACATTACACGTTTAAAGTAAAACATTAAGAGTGGATTATATAAAGACATTTACATTAGAAAGAGAAGAGAAGGAAGTAGAGAAAAACAAACAAATAAAATAAAATACATAAATAAATAAAACAAAATAACATACTGCCACCATATCATACCGTACATTCCAAATTCCACCACGGTGCAAGACTGAACGCTTCAGGCGCTCCTTTGTGCCCACTGCCATCAGACTGTTGAACAGTAATGGAGGCCACAGACTGCACCATGCTGACCACTGACCCCCCCCCCCCCCCCCCCCCCCCCCCATGAACAGATCCATAACATCCCTGCTCTGTCTGTCACACTCCATCATCCCATCCTGAACTCTCTCTTGACTGCTGCTGGCATTATAATGTATAATATACTGTATTATATAATTATCTTGCTATATTATATTTTGTTAAAATTCATTACTATTCTAAGTACAACCCATGGTCATATTACATACAAATATTCTTCTATTTATTGCTTAATTTGTCATTACCAACCATAATCACAACATGTCAACCTGTCACTACTGAGTCCTTTTTAATACTGCCTGTAATTACTGCTATTTAATTTAAATTTCCTTTTGTAACATTGTATATATCTAAATTGTATTCTATCTTTATTTATCTATTTTATTTTACTTATTTTTATTTTATTTTATTTTATTTTTTTATTTTTTATTTTTTTATTTTTTATTTTTTTTATGTTATTTTGTTTTATTTTTTATTTTTATTTTGTACTTATTGAAACTTCTTCTTGATTGAACTTATGTCTGGGTTGCTGTAACAACTGAATTTCCCCCCCGGGGATCAATAAAGTAATATCTTATCTTATCTTATCTTAAATAAGGAAAACCCAGCTGCCAGACCACTCCACCCCACAGGTTGATATCATGCATATTGCCATTGTAATACGTTTTCACATACCAAGTACAAGCAAATATAATACCTGATAAAAAAAAAAAAAAAAGGCAAAGCCAGCTAAGCTATACCGATATTAGAGACTCAAAAAAAAAAAAAAAAGAAAAGAGAAAAAAGCAGGATGCTCATTGATTAGCTCTCTGCAGGTTTGGCCATTTTATGTCATTTTGTCCCCTCATCAGAAGTTGAGTCAGCTCTTTAGGTAAATAACTGAACACAGGAGACCACATGTCAATGAAGTGCCTCTCATTACCCCTCAGAACCGCGCTGATCCTTTCATGAGGGAGGACCCTGAATAACTCCCGATACCACAGCGTAACAGTTGGTGGTTTATCTTTAATCCAGTTTATCAAAATACATTTTCTAGCCAATAACAAGTTTGTCACATAGTCTGAAATGGGGTCGTGTTAATGCAACCGGTTTTGAGGGGAGGCTGAGAATGAATAGGCCTGAGTCCCTCTTGATGCAGGTCCGGAAAATGCCACTCAGTTGTTTTGAAATTGCACCCCAGAATCTTTTAATCAGTTTGCACTGCCAAAAATAGTAATAGTAGGTTCCAATCTCCCTTCCACATATATTGCACAAGGGCGAGGTCTGACGATCCATCTTATTTAGTATGTGTAGAGGCCAAGCCAAAGCTTTAAGCCACTGAGGCGCTGCACCTGGAATACCTATCTGACGCGCTTGGGTTACCGTGATTGATGAATGAAAGTCCGAGTCATATTTCCCAGTTGAACTCTTGGTCCGTTTATTTTCGTGATATAAGCTCCCGAAGTGTCCAAAAACATGACATTTCATAGACAAACATACACGCATAACTCCCGCAGCCCCATGCTGCTTGAGCAGTCAAAAACTGTATAACCATCCGGGCGGAACACCTGACCACACAACAAAGGTTCCTACCTAAATAGACAATGACCCCCGTACAACCTTAATTACGCACACAGGTCACACACATTCATTCATAATCTGCCGTTACAGTATGTAAGGGGTTATGTGCAAGTGATGTAAAATTTTATACCGTGTTTCTTTGAGTCTGTTACACGTGAAGGTTGATCTAACTACCTTAATGGCCTCATTTCTGTGCAATGTCTCTTACATCACCTGGGCTAAGAGAGCAAACAGCAAAGACTTTCTAAACAAGAGAGAAAAACTGAGGCACAGTTGGCGATTTCACCACTGGATGTCACTGTTGTTATTTTACATGAAAGATTTATTATCACCATATCAACATGCTTTGTCATATTTTACGTTCTTGTTGCTGTTTGCCAGTTAACAGGAGGTTATGGTTAGCCTTTAGCTTGTTTAGCAGCAACAAGGCTATCAGGAGTTAGCACTTAAACAAACACCCCATTAAGAAAAAAGCTGTTCACTGATTGGCCAAACCGAGAGAAAACGAAATATCTGCGACAATATTTAGATTGGTTTGTACGTTACGTTCTACTAGTTAGGATGAACCTTACGTCTCCATGGTGCAACCAAACTATGACACAACTTAAGTTACAAACTAACTCGTTTCAATGTAAGGTTAAGGGTGGACTTTACACCCTAACTTAGGACACAACTTATAGAGCTGGTGCAACAGGCTGCAGGAGTTCTACTTGATTGGATAACTTAGACTTTGTGTTCTTAAAACTAGCAGCTCCACAACAACTGTATAACAGCAAAGACTTTCTAAACAAGAGAGAAAAACTGAGGCACAAAAAGAAGATAGATAAAAGTTTATAAACGCATACTGACTTACCGAATTTGGCACACAAGGCCTTGTGGTTTGGTTTGTTGGGAGCGGACATGCTGTTGCCTTGAAGAGGACAGAGACAGAAAGTAAAGTCTGTGAGCCTTTTTATACAAATGGTTTCACCAACAGAATACACCCACAACACATTATGAAGACGTGACAATATTTAAGTCTTTTATTTTCTTTGTGCAATGCTGAAGCAAATATGAAGCATGCAGAGGGATTCAGACTCTCACCATATAGGGAAGAGGAAGCGCTGTGGGAACTGTTGTAACCCAGCAGCAGTAAATGCTGGCCAGCACAAAAAGGCTGTTACTCGTGTAAACGTGGACAGAAGCTTTACCAACAACATGCTCTTAGATAAGTCGGAGTAAGGCTCTGTTGTTAAACGCCGTTCTTAGTGCTGGCAGTCCACAAGACCTCAATTTCAGAGCTCTTCTCTATTGCAGCTAGCCTACGGAAATTGTCGTGCAACAGTTTGGCTTCCCTTTAGGTCTGTTTTAAAATGCTCTATATGCTTCATATTTACTTTTATTCAACAGCATTGTAACAAGAAGAGGAGTAAGTAGTACAAAACACCAATTTAGTCTGATTCAACAGCATGCTGTTGGATGTCAGTGCAGAGTTCTCTTTAATTATGCCCTCCAAACTCCCCCAGAGAGAGTAGACCACATTAAATATGCACACAGTGAGGTCGGGACTTTATCTCACAAGCTCTGAAAGCTACGAGGGAATGAAAAATATTACACTTTTCCATGAAAACACTTCAACCTTCAGAGCTGTTAGTGTTGGTTAAATCATGTTGTGTCATCTCTTTGTAAATATATGTTATGATGTAAGAAACATTATGAATTGAATCTATTACTTACCATATTTGCTGGCCATACTTGGAGAGAAGAGCTGGTCTGTTGCTGAAATGAGGAAGTAAAATCTGTCTGCAACACATGCAGATCCTCTTGCTCTCAGTCACCAGGGAATCCCCTTTTTTTCTGTTTGTCTGGAGAAACCGCACACAAGCAGCACAAGAAATGCTCCAGTTTCTCAGAAATGGTGGAGTGAAACGAAACTAAACTTTGAAAAACGTTGATTCCCCCCCCCACCTCCCCACTTCCTCTCTGTCACCTAATCCTAGTTAAGCTACCTCGAAGATAAACATTTCATTTCTGGAACAAACTTTTCAAAATAAAAGTCCCCACATGTAGTCCAAAAAACTTTACTTTGAAATGGCTCCAGTTTCTCAGAAATGTTGTTTTTATTGATTTTGTAATTACAGTGCATATAGGTATTGACCAATGGCAGTATTTCAAAACAATACACAATTTACTGGCCTTTTCATGATCATAACCCCAAGCCCCTCCCACCCAAACCTCACATTACTTGCATAAGAAAAATAAATAAATAAAAAAACAATCCTTAGCTAAATAACACGGAAGAAACCAATTATAAACAAATAATAAAGATACAGAGGACAATTGAAAGACACAGACAAACCAAAATAAGTAAATAAAAAGTTAATCAAACATTAAGGCATTAAAGATAGATAGAAGGAAGAGGGGGAGAGAAGGAGAAAGAGAAGGGGGAAAGTGGGCAACTAAGCTTCATCTGGGTGAACAGTTATTTTGTTTAAGTATTTGGTGAGGGGCCCCAGGTCTTGTCAAAATAACTTTTTGACCCAGCAGTGTCACATTTTACACTTTGCCCCACTAAATAAAATTCAGCTGAAGGAAATCAAATATTGAAGAATAAGTTTACACACGTAGAGTTTACACAACTTTTTATTAAGATTATAAAAAGAAAACTACATAAAGCACATTTCTTTAAGCCCACCAACAAGTATTCACACAGTGATGCAACATTTCATTAATATCACTGAAGTACATTTGATTTTAAAAACACATTTACTGACTTTAAAGGTACAATTTGAGATAAAACCAGACCCCTTTGGAATAATATAAATAATTATACATTTAATAATACAATTTTCATAAAGCTCTTTTCCAAAATATGAAACATGCTCAAGAAAATAGCCACAACATTTATTAAAACTGTTATCAACATTTCATTTACAATATATTTCCTTGCCACCGTGGTTTCACAATAAAAGCATCAAACAGGGTCTGAGGGGCTTTTAATGTGTGTGGGTGTGTGTGTGTGTGTGTGTGTGTGGGTGGGTGTGGGTGTCAAACACACTTGAAGGAGTCATAGTTTTTCTTGTTAATAACATGTTTTTACTTACTTACTTACTTACCAAGATCAGTACTTACAGCCAGAGGGAGTATTTCCCCTCTGACAGCCAAGCTAGATCTAAACCTGAAACACGATGGTGACTGGACTTCTGCTGCTGGTCAGGGGCAGAGCGTGGAGCACTCTGGCTCTTTTCTGTACTTGGACCCGAAGCAGGAGATCTACTCCGGCTGCTACTCGCAGGAGAGCGAGCGTTCCCCATCCTCATAGAGATGGCCCAGAGAGCACTTAAAAAAGGCAGAGATTTTTTTTCTGCTTTTCTTGTGGTGGTTGCGGCATTCTTTCGCCTCCTCAGTCCGCTGTACGGAGTGTACTCGTCTGTGTGTATGCGAGCGCACGTGTTTGTGTTATTGTGTGCGCATCAGGTCGGAACTCTGCCATGTAGGATACAGAGGGCAGGTGAGCATTGTAGACGCGCGACCATGTAGAGATAGAAATGACATCCCATCATGTAAATCAGATAACTAACATAAGGATATTTAGTCTGTTTAATAAAAGAACAAGTTCAAGACCTGATCTATAAAAGAGGTTACCTTGAATTACTTCTGCTGTGATCTGGCGCTATATTGAAAATAAAGTTAACTGAACTTCCAAGGGGGGGGCGGGTGCCGCTGTTGGGGGCCCCCTTATATAATGGTGGGGAAACACTGGTATGAGATAGAAAGCAAAGGGTATCTTGGATCAGCAGATTGGTTTTAAAAACTGAAATCATATTGAAGATAAAGAATCAGGGCAGCTAAGTGAGATGTGATTTTTACTCAGAAAAATAATTTAAGAGCCACCAACACTCCTCCTATGATTTTACCTATCCCAGCCAGCCTGCCAGAGCTGTTCTTTGCTCTCCTCCTAGCCCTCCTGTTCTGCTGTTCTCTCAGTGCATTTATTTGGTTGTCTTTTTCTCTTGCAAGAGCAGCTCTGAGCTCTCTCTCTCTCTCCAGATTAGCATTTGCTTCCCTTATTTGTTTCTCATATTGTTCCTCTATTACTCTCTTCAGTTCTGCTTGCTCTTTGCGCATCTTCTCCTCTTTCTCTCTCAGGATTCGTTGTTTCTCCTTTTCGATCGCCCTCTCTACTCTCTGGAACATCTCAGTGGTGTAATGGGTTCCTCCGTTCTTCTGTGTGATTTTTATGATCTTGCTGAGCAACTCTGTGACCTGAGAACGATCCTGCAGGTTGTTATCAAAGACGTGGTACTGCCCGTTACACTTTGCCACCAGCTCCTGCAGTTCTTCACTTTCCTCCAAGAACTCCTCGATAGGTGTCCCTCTGAGCAGGTCACCATGGGTAAAGAGAACCATGCTGTATTTGCCTGCTTCCTCTCCAAAAATTTGCTGAATCATCTGCACCGTCTTCTTTTCTTCCTCCGTGTATCTGTCCAGTTTATTGACGACCAGAAAGATGTGGGGTCCTGGAGATGCATAATTAATGCACTTGGAAATATTTTTAAGGAGTTTTTCTTCATCAATCCTGGTGTCAAACAGACCAGGAGTGTCGATGACAGCAACCTTTTGTCCGTTCACCTCAGCAGCACCCTTCGCACACTGCTCTGTCACAGATTTAGGGGAAAACCTAGATTTGAATTTCTCTTCTCCCAGAATAGTGTTTGCTGAGGCGCTCTTCCCAGCTCCGGTCTTTCCCACCATCACAATCCGGACCTCTTCATTATTGTACCGGAACAATTCTGATGAGATGTCAGAAAAAAATAACATTTATTAAGTAGTCAATGTATTCATAGGATCATTCAACATTCATATGGGCCACTTTGACCACAAGCTAGCTACACATTATCCCAAACATAACCCAGTGTATGGTCCCACATAAATGTTTGGACACTATTCTCAGTTCCAGTCCGCCTCGCATCACAACCCTGACCTCCTCCTTATCGTGGTAGAAGGTTGGATTTCAAAACCACAGGGCTGAAAGACAAATCCAAACAATTCAAGCTCTACAAACTCCTGAAAGTGGCTCAGGTTTGGGGTCCAAGTATTCTTTAATGTTGTGTTCACACCAAACCCAAATACTAACTTAATTTGTTTGAATAACTTGCTCCCTTCCTGAGTGCCTGAAAACTTAAAATTTTCACCACATAATCCTCTCTCTCTGTTCTCACTGGGAGCTCCTGTTTATTCAAGATCCCATAAAAACAGGTAGAGTCACAGAGGTTGGGGGAAGCTGTCCAGAAGTATGAACAATGTGTCCGATATATTCCAGATGAATGCATCTCCGCTGGTCCATACATCACACACCACACGTCAATGGCTGATCCCCGCCAGACCACTTTTCACGTCTATTTGCATCTCTACATTGACTTTACATGTAATTAATTCAGGTGATTATTTATATATTTAATGAAGACCTCTTCTTAAAGGATCTAAGGCATACATTTACAAACTTCATAACAGAGACCACTGATGTTCACATGGCCTTGGACCAATTCACAAACACTTTTATTTCCCTCATTGATAAACATGCTCCTCTGAAGGGACTCAGAATAAGAAGTAGAATCTTACCCTGGGTTTCACAGGAACTGTCAGCCATGTTTGATGACAGGACCTGAGACTGGTCTTGTGCGAGGTAGTGAGGGGACCCCAAAGATTGGCTTTCCCTCAAGCAACTCAGGAATAAAAGCACAGCAACTGTTAGAAAAGCAAAATCAGATTATTACTGCAAACTCGTTGTCAGCTCCACCTCAAACCCAGCAGGGTTCAGGGAAGCAGTAAAAAGAACTCCAATTCACTCCCAAAAAAAATTACAGTCAACAACGATGTGCTTTTAGTCAATCGGAATTATGCCTTTTCTCGTAAAGTACTTTGGGGCACAGACTTGGCCTAATGGTTTTACACCTAGCTCTGATTCGGTGTAAAGTCCTCCGTAAAAGACCGGTTGTGATGTGTTGATAACATGTTCTCCGCGATAGAATACATGACTAATAAAAGTACGATGACTCTGATCTTAACTTACCGTACCTCAGAACAACATTAGAGTACAGTTATATTAATGTACCTTAAGTTGTAGTTGGTGATTTCACCACTAGATGTCACTGTTGTTATTTTACATCAAAGATTTATTATCACCATATCAACATGCTTTGTCATATTTTACGTTCTTGTTGCTGTTTGTCAGTTAACGGGAGGTTATGGTTAGCCTTTAGCTTGTTTAGAAGCAACAAGGCTATCAGGAGTTAGCACTTAAACAAACACCCCATTAAGAAAAAAGCTGTTCACTGATTGGCCAAACCGAGAGAAAACGTCATATCTGCGACAATATTTAGATTGGTTTGTACGTTACGTTCTACTAGTTAGGATGAACCTTACGTCTCCATGGTGCAACCAAACTATGACACAACTTAAGTTACAAACTAACTCGTTTCAATGTAAGGTTAAGGGTGGACTTTACACCCTAACTTAGGACACAACTTATAGAGCTGGTGCAACAGGCTGCAGGAGTTCTACTTGATTGGATAACTTAGACTTTGTGTTCTTAAAACTAGCAGCTCCACAACAACTGTATAACAGCAAAGACTTTCTAAACGAGAGAAAAACTGAGGCACAAAAAGAAGATAGATAAAAGTTTATAAACGCATACTGACTTACCGAATTTGGCACACAAGGCCTTGTGGTTTGGTTTGTTGGGAGCAGACATGCTGTTGCCTTGAAGTGAAGATAGAGACAGGAAGTAAAGTCTGTGAGCCTTTTTATACAAATGGTTTCACCAACAGAATACACCCACAACACATTATGAAGACGTGACAATGTTTAAGTCTTTTATTTTCTTTGTACAATGCTGAAGCAAATATGAAGCATGCAGAGGGATTCAGACTCTCACCATATAGGGAAGAGGAAGCGCTGTGGGAACTGTTGTAACCCAGCAGCAGCAGTAAACACTGGCCAGCACAAAAAGGCTGTTACTCATGTAAACATGGACAGAAGCTTTACCAATAACATGCTCTTAGATAAGTCGAAGTTAGGCTCTGTTGGTAAACGCTGTTCTTAGTGCTGGTTGTCCACAAGACCTCAATTTCAGAGCTCTTCTCTATTGCAGCTAGCCTACGAAAATTGTTGTGCAACAGTTTGGCTTCCCTTAGGCCTGTTTTAAAATGCTCTATATCAGGGCGCTGGTGGCCTAGTAGTCTAAGCGCCCCACATACAGAGGCTACAGTCCTTGTCGCAGGGGTCGCCGGTTCGATTCCCGGCCAGTCAACCATTTCCTGCATGTCTTCCCCCACTCTCTGCTCCCCACATTTCCTGTCTCTCTTCAGCTGTCCTATCAAACAAAGGAAAAAAGGCCAAAAATATAACGTAAAAATAGAAAGAAAAAAAAAATGCTCTATATGCTTCATATTTACTTTTATTCAACAGCATTGTAACAAGAAGAGGGAGCGCAAGATTGACAGACTGTTGTGGTCAAGAGAGAACTGAGCCAGAAGGCAAAGCTCTCAATTTACCAATCAATATACGTTCCAACCCTCATCTATGGTCACGAGCTGCGGGTAGTGACTTAAAGAACAAGTTAAACGTACAAAATACCAATTTAGTCTGATTCAACAGCATGCTGTTGGATTACAGTGTAGAGTTCTCTTTAACTATGCCTACCAAACTCCATCAGAGAGAGTAGACCACATACATTTGCAGAGTGAGGTTGGGACTTTATCTCCCAAGCTCTGAAAGCTATGAGATGAGGGAATGAAAAATATTACACTTTTCCATGAAAACACTTCAACCTCATGAGCTGTTAGTGTTGGTTAAATCATGTTATTTCATCTCTTTGTAAATATATGTTATGATGTAAGAATTTAACCTATTGCTTACCATATTTGCTGGCCATACTTGGAGAGAAGAGCTGGTCTGTTGCTGAAATGAGGAAGTAAAGTCTGTCTGCAACAACAGCTCTTTACACACATGCAGATCCTCTTGCTCTCAGTCACCCGGGAATCCCCTTTTTTTCTGTTTGTCTGGAGAAACCTCACACAAGCAGCACATCCTGCTGAGACGTAGTAAAACTGAAGTAAACTTAAGACTTACCTTTTTAATCTAGCTTTTAATTTGGAATAGTTTATTTTAGCCCTGGACTGCATTATTAATATTTTTATTATTTTAATCATTATTATCTTAATCATTGTTTTTAACATGTATTTATTTATCTTATTTATAAAAAATAATTATGTATCTATTTATTTCTTGTGTTCATCTGATCTTGTTAACTCTACCCTATTTTTAACTTTTCTTTCCACTCTTACTTATTTTATTAATTTTACTGTGTTGATTTTCTTTTCTTTTTTAAGTATTTCTTTTTTTTAAATCATGCCTTTTATAATTTTACCATTGCTGTTGTTTTCTGACTGTCAGTTATTCTGTGAAGCACTTTGGGATGCATGTTTTTATGTATGAAAGGTGCTTTATAAATAAAGTTGAGTTGAGTTGAGACCTACCACGAGCGTTGACAAGAAATGCTCCAGTTTCTCAGAAATGGTGGAGTGAAAACGAAACTTAACTTTGAAAAACGTTGACACCCCCCCTTATCCTAGTTAAGCTACCTCAAAGATAAACATTTCATTTCCGGAAAAAACGTTTCAAAATAAAAGTCCCCTCATGTTCCGTAGTCCAAAAAACTTTACTTTGAAAGGGCTCTAACAGGAAGCAGCATGTTCTTAACAGAACTCAAAGCGAAAAAAGTATCTGTGGATGTTTAGATTATATGAACGGGAGGAGGAGAGGAGAGGAAATTCAGATTACACAGATTTAGTAAGAAGCAACAAAGTCTTGAATTCTGCAAAAAATGGTGCTGAGTTGCGTGTTGTGTATTTGCTTATTTTATTTCATTACTATTATTATTATATATTTACTTTATTTTATTATTCATGTATCATTCTATTCTATTGTACTTTTTGTTTTCATTTATTTATTTGGGGGGATTATGTTGTTGGTTTAATGTATATTTTATATCAGTTGTCCCATTATTATTTGTCTTGCCACATAAAACACAATAAATATATTGTTTAAAAAAAAAGCTCCTGGGTTCTGAACAAAAAGAGGATTATAAAAACCGGGGACGTCCCGATCAGCTATTTTTGCCCCGATATCCTGGCCCACGATGGAGGGGCCCCACAGACAAAGTTTGAAACCACGGCACTAAGGACATAAAATATTGAAGAATAAGCTTACACACATAGAGTTTATACAACTTTTATTAGGATTATAAAGAGAAAACTACTTAAAGCACATTTCTTCAAGTCCACCAATGAGTGTTCAAACAATGTCAAAAAAAATTTCACTCACAAAGTTTAAAGAGAGACAAGCGTGATACAACTGCAGGATAACAGTGAAAAAATCAATCTAAGCTGTGCTACAATATTTCATTAATATCACTGAAGTACATTTGATTTCATAAACACATTTACTGACTTTAAAAGAACAATTTGAGTTAAACCAAACCCTTTCATAATAATCATAATTATACATTTATTCAATAAAGCTCTTTTCCAAACCATGATTAATGTTTATAACCATTGCCACAACATTTATTAACACTGTAATCAACATTTTATATACAATATGTTTCATTGCTGGTGGTGGAGTCAGCACATTTTTAAAATGACTTCAAAAACACTCGACAAGGGGCGTTGGTGGCCAAGCGGTCTAAGCGCCCCACATACAGAGGCTACAGTCCTCGTCGCAGGGATCACCGGTTCGATTCCCAGCCGGTTGACTATTTCCTGCATGTCTTCCCCCGCTCTCTGCTCCCCACATTTCAGAATCAGAATCAGAATCAGCTTTATTGGCCAGGTATGCTTGAACACACAAGGAATTTGTTTTGGTAAATTGTGCTCTCTGTACAAGGCATAAGAATAAGGCATACAAATACAAATATAAATATAATAAAATAAATAATATATTATATAATAATATAATACATTTCCTGTCTCTTCAGCTGTCCTATAAAATAAAGGCAAAAAGGCCAAAAAATATAACTTAAAAAAAAAACTTGACAAGTCATCAACCGAGCCCTTTCTTCTGCTGCTGTTTCACAATAAAAGCATAAAGCAACCCTGAGGGGCTTTTAATGTGAAGAAGTTACTGGAACATTTGTGCTGACAGCAAGTATCCATTAAATGTGTGTATGATATAGATAGGAAGGAGCATTCTGGATCCGCAGATCAGTTTTAAAAAATGAAATCATAATGAACAGAAAGAATCAGGGCAGCTGACTGAGAAGGGATTTTTACTCAGAAAAATAAATTGTAGATAAAGTAAAAAGGCACCAATAATCCTCCTATGATTTTACTTATAAAACCCAGCACGCCAGAGCTTTCCTCTGCTTTCCTCCTAGCCCTGCTATTCTGCCATTCTTCCAGTGCTGTTATTCTGATTCCTTTATCTTTTTCAGAAGCAGCTCTGAGCTCTCTCTCTTTCTTCAGGTCACCCTTTACTTCCCTTATTTGTTTCTCATATATTTCCTCTATTCTCCTCCTCAGTTCCTCTCGCTCTTTGTGCATCTGCTCCTCTTTCTCTTTCAGGATTCGTTGTTTCTCCTTTTCGATCGCCCTCTCTGCTCTCTGGAACATCTCATTGGTGTAATGGCTTCCTTTGTTCTTCTCTGTGATTGTTCTGATCTTGCTGAGCAGCACTGAGACCTGAGAACGATCCTCCAGGTTGTTATCAAAGACATGGTACTGCCCGTTACACTTTGCCACCAGCTCCTGCAGTTCTTCACTTTCCTCCAAGAACTCCTCGATAGTTGTCTCTCTGAGCTGATAACCATGGGTAAAGAGAACCATGCTGTACTTGTCTGCTTCCTCTCCAAAGATTTTCTGAATCTCCTGCACCGTCCTCTTTTCTTCCTCCGTGTATCTGCCCAGTTTGATGACGACCAGGAAGATATGGGGTCCTGGAGATGCATAAGAAATGCACTTTTCACGGATTTTTTCTTCATCAAACTTGGTGTCAAACAGACCAGGAGTGTCGATGACAGCAACCTTTTGTCCGTTCACCTCACCGTTGGCCTTCGCACACTGTTTTGTCACAGATTTAGAGGAAAACCTTGATATGAATTTTTCTTCTCCCAGAATGGTGTTTGCTGAGGCGCTCTTCCCAGCCCCGGTCTTTCCCACCATCACAATCCGGATCTCCTCCTTATTGTACAGGATCAATTCTGATGAGATGTCAGAAAAAATAACATTTATTAAGTAGTCAATGTATTCATAGGATCATACAACATTAATATGAGCCACTTTGACCACAAGCTAGCTACACATAACCCCTAACATAACCCAGTGTATGGTCCCACATAAATGTTGTGACACTATTCCCAGTTCCAGTCTGCCCTCACATCCTGACCTCCTCATTATCTTGGTAGATGGTTGGATTTCCAAACCACAGGGCTGAAAGACAAATTCAAACAATTCAAGCTCTACAAACTCCTGAAAGTAGCTCGAGTTTGGGGTCCAAGTATTCTTTAATGTTGTGTTCACACCAAACCCGAATACTCGCTTAATTTGCGTGGATAACTTGCTCCCTTCCTGAGTGCCTGAATACTTTAATTTGTGATGGGGCGCCACTCCAGTCTGTTCTCATCCAACAATTGGCTTCACTATGTTGCATGGTGAAGCCGGTTGTGCTAACTGCCCTGGATAGCTGGAATCAATTGACAGACAAAGGTTTTAACAGCTTACCAGATAATCCGACCTCCTCACTCACTTTCCTCAAAGAGAGCTTGTTTTTATTACGGTTTCTAAATAAAAAAACAGGTAGTCGCAGAGTTCAGGGAACCTGCAAACAGATACAATCATTTTGTCCGATATATTCCAGATGAATGAACCTCTGCTAGTTAGAAATGTAAGCCTTTAGAACGGGTTTGATGCTAACATTAGCTATCACCTCAAAGTAGCTCTTTCTTCCACTCGTAATGTCACTATTTTAAGTTTGATAAGAATCCTGCAACAGCCTTCCTCCACTACTCCTATTCTTTCTTCAAATCCCACTCTTGGCCATGGACTGTATAGATAATGGACGTCGTATCCATGACGTCCCCCAACTGTTCCTGAGCGCTGTTTTGAAGCCAATCGTCCACAGGAGCCATATTGGTAATGCTGAAAGAGTGTGACGTAAAGAGGCGGAGTTTAAGCCTCCTAGCCAACAGCTATGTGTTCCCGCCTGTCAAACAAGTCAGATCAGTCATGTCCTTATGTCGGCTCGTAATCTTAATATCTTCTGAACCGTCACGTTAGAAAAAAATTCCCCCCCTGTACAGTGTGTGCCGATAGAGAGATTAGCGATGTAAATCCAAGCTGTTGTTTTGAACCAGGCTGTAAACATGTTTATTTCTGCTGCAAAGATCGTCTTTTTTGAATTGGTGTCTATGTGGTTTCCGGTGTTTCTGCAGCCAGCCTCAAGCGGATTCTCGATGAATTGTAGTTTATAGCACTTCTGCATTGGCTTAATAATTTGAGACCGGAGGTTGCCGCTTGCTCTTGACCCAGCTACCTTCAAGGACAGAAACGGTCTGGGAATTATGCATTTTAATATTAAGAGCCTGATCCAGAAGGTAGATTATGTTAAAGTTTTGGTTTTATGGTTTCATCCTGACATTTTAGTTTTGAGAGAAACATGGCTATGGGAAAGTGTCAAAGACTCTAATGCAGGGACGTCAAACTCATATCAGTTCAGGGGCCACATACAGCCCAAGTTGATCTCAACTGGGCCGGACCAGTAAAATCATAACATTATAACCCTATAGATAATGACGACTCCAAGTTTTCCCCTTTGTTTTAGCGCAAAAAAGTAAAAGTACATTCTAAAAATGTTCACATTTAATGAACTATCTATTTAAATAAACAGCTGTTGTATTTTTCACCATGATGAGTCTCATAGTGGGGCCGAATATGATATCCTTTAAGGACTGAAACCTGCTTCGAACACACCGAGCACACAGGTTTCCCAGTAGTGAGGGAGCACACCTTTAACGCACCCACATGCATGGTAAGCACATGAACAATATGAGTCTCCTTTCGAAAATAGTGGATCCACCGCTTCTACATACAGTATAAACTTTAGCGTTGATTGGATCTTGAAGTGCTCTAAAAAGTCTCTGAAATTCAACCAGATAATGTAAACTGCAAGTATTCTTTCGCCCCCTAGAGGACAAATTTGAAATAGCAATTACACATTTTTCACTTTGTGAAGTAATCTCGGGGGCCGGATTGGAACCTCTGGCGGGCCGGTTTTGGCCCACGGGCCGTATGTTTGACACCCCTGCTCTAATGAGGCTGTGGATGGATACACTCTTCTTAGAGTGGATCGAGTTGGTAGGGAGGTGGAGTGGGGGGGTTATGTGAAGTCATCTTTTTCTGTCTGTCTTAAATTTGGTTACCAAGCCAAAATGCTTTAAAAATCCAGTTGGGGCCTTCCCCACTTGTAGGGATTGATGTGTATAAACCACCGTCAGCTGACCCAGAGTCTATAGACACATTCGAGAGTTTAGTCTCTGAGTATATTATTTATGAAATGCTTGTTGTTGGTGATTTTAACATGAACTGGCTGAATACCAACTCAGACTATCTCAAGGAAATTGGCTCCAACCTTCACTTCACGCAACTAATATTAGAATCCTCAAGACCACATTTGAAAGACTTCTCAAAATGAACATTAATAGATCTTGTTTTGTCAAATGGAGCTGATAAAATTGTTGCAAGTGTTTTTTTTTAACTTGGAGCTAGTGACCACTGTCCAACAGCACGTGTAAGAAGTAACAAATTGAAAAAAAAACTACATCACACACATTTCTAAAGAGAAACTGGAAGATATTTAATGAAGACCTATTCTAAGAGTATCTAAGGCATACATTTACAAACTTCATAATAGAGACCACTGATGTTCACATGGCCTTGGACCAATTCACAAACACTTTTATTTCACTCATTGATAAACATGCTCCTCTGAAGGGACTCAGAATGAGAAGTAGAATCTTACCCAGGGTTTCACAGGAACTGTCAGCCCTGTTTGATGACAGGACCTGAGACTGGTCCTGTGAGACGCAGTGAGGGGACCCCAAAGATTGGCTTTCCTTCAAGCAACTCAGGAATAAAAGCACAGCAACTGTCAGAAAAGCAAAATCAGATTATTACTTAGAACTCATTGTCAGCTCCACCTCAAACCCAGCAGAGTTCTGGAAAGCAGTAAACTTGGATAATAAAATAACTCCAACTCACTCCCAACAAAAATTACAGTCAACGACGATGTCCTTTCTAGTCAATCAGAAATATGCCTTCTCTTTAAAAAGCACTTCATAGATGCTGGGTATTTATTTGATAAAGAACATCCTGGGCTCATTCCAGCTGTTATTGATTCTAATGTAAACATGAGCACACATATTGGCTGTGTGAAAGCTGAGGGCCATGTCTCTTGCTTCTCTTTTAGACCCTTCTCACACTATCAAGTGTTAGATGCGCTACTATCCTTAGATCCCAGCACTGGGTTGCGTAAGTTCAAACGTAGCCTATAGTTTGAGAGCAATTTCTAATTTAGGATAGAGTTTACACTCCTCTAAAGTTTTGGGCGATGCACCAGCTGAGATAGTTTCAACGTAAGAATAAGTTACATCTTAAATTTTACACCAAGCTCTGAGTAGATGTAAAGTCCTCCGTAAAAGACTGGTTGTCTTGACGCTCTGTTTTCAAAGACAGGATCATTTGAAGGATGAGGAGAAACAGAGAGCTGTGATGTGTTGAAAACATGCTCTCCGCGATAGAATACATGACTTTTAAACATACGATGACTCAGATCTTAACTTACCGTACATCTACACAACATTAGAGTACCGTTATATTCAGGTACTGTATGTTGTAGTTGACGATTTCACCACCTGATGGCACTGTTGTTATTTTACACTATAGATTAATTATTACTACAATCAATTCGTCTGATATTTTCCAGATGAATGAACCTCTGCCGGTCTGCCCAGTAATACATCTCTGGAAGATCTGCACACTGATTGGCTAACGTGGGGCAAATTATTTGATGGAGTTCAGATTTTTCAACTCTCGGGAGTGAAGGAAAGCTTACTAATCATAGCTAACACTACTGTTGGTCAGCATTGTAAGCCTGGATCAGGGAACAGATTTAATGCTAACATTAGCTGTCACCTCAAAGTAGCTGTGGAGTGATTTATATAATGTTGTATTCGTCATATGATACAGAGCACTTTTTTTAACATCCATTGATTTTTAATTGCTGATGAATGGGAAACCATGAAATGACGTCTCTTTTCCAATTCTTTGGTGTTAAATCGTAGCTCAAATACAGCAGTATTATTTATAACAGCAATTTAGCAGCAGCATTTTTTAGAGGAAAATGGCCTCCAAAGTAATATGGTTACCTTTTTTTTAGGGTATGATGGAGCAACATTAAGGTCAAAATTCTTCTTTTTTTCTTTTAAACATGAACTTAAATGTGTCTGCACTTTTAGATCATATTTTTGCTGATTTGTGTCCAAGACACAACTTAAGTTTCAGTACAAAATACATCCCAGGATGGCACTGTACCCAAGGTGGGGGAGGTCTATTGGAAATATTCAAATATATCCCCATTTCTACATTTTCTTTATTGAGTTGTGTCAACTATTAATTCAGTTATCAGGTCAGATCATTAATTGTGCTTTGTCCTCCTACTTATTTTTGTGTGTGGTCACAAACGGCGTTAATTTGATCGATGTTTTTTCCACACACACCCACAGCATTCCTCTTTAAACACAGCAGTGTGTCCTGCCCCGCCTCCTACGCTTTGCTCACATGTTTAAATGATATCACGTCATCACAACAGCTGATCAGCGTGTAGATGAGACTTGGTAATGGCGACATCAGCTGTGCACAACTTTTAAGGAGGAGGAGATCAGGTCTGCTGAGTCAGTGAGCTCTTTTAAATCCCTTCTTAAAACATACTTTTATCGCAGAGCCTTCCCGGATTTTATCTGAATTTTATTTTATTTTAACCGTCTTAAGAAATATATTTTGAAAGAATTTTATTCCTTTAGAGTTCTTTTAAGGGAATTTTATGTCTTTTAAAATATGTTTTATTTCTTTATCTTGACTTGTGTGTTTTTATGATCTGCCTGTTTTATTTGCCCATGTAAAGCACTTTGTAACCTGGTTTTGAAAGGTGCTCTACAAATAAAAATTATTATTATTATTATTATAAATCAGCGATATGGAAAGATGAGAGACCTTTCTCTCAGTCCACCTGCAGAGCATGTGTCAGCTGCAGAGAGCGACTACAGATAATCTAGTTCTCTGATCATGTTAAGACAACAGGGCGATCTCATACAGATACAAAATAAATACAACTTTAAAAATGGTTTGCATCATACTCAGTCAGCCCAAAATACTTGGGCAGCATGCCCAGCGTTGAGTCTGTTTGTGGTAAACAATAAAACTATTATTTTAACATTGTTGACAACGCCTTAGTGCCAAGCAGGACTAGCTGGTTTTGCCCAAACAGACAGGTGCAACAGTGTTTCATCTTTGTGTTTAAAATATGTATAATTCTATATTAATTTTTTTGTGAATGTCTTATATATTCTAATATTTTCTTTGTTTTGAATCACTGCCTGTTATCTTTGGTAAGATAAGTTTATGAAGTGCTATTACAGAGGACTTAAATAGAAACACACAAAAAGATAAACATTGAAGGCATTCAGTAACAGGAATAAAGATACAACAACTGCAAAACAGCAAAGACTGTAAAACTGAGGGACAAAAAGAGGATAGATAAAAGTTTAAAAATGCGTAATGACTTACCGAATTTGGCACACAAGGCCTTAGTGTTTGGTTTGTCGGGAGCAGACATGCTGTTACCTTGAAGTGAAGACAGAAACAGGAAGTAAAGTCTGTGAGCTTTTTTATACCAAATGTTTCATCAACAGACTACACCCACAACACCTGAAGACTGCATTCAGCTTTAGTTTGAAGGCTATTTATAAACCGAGCCAAAATGTTAAAGTACTGACAGCACAGTTTCTGTTTTTTGAGCAATTTTAAAATTTGAGTCATTTTTGTTTAGTTAACAGAACAAGATGAGAAAACAAACTAGTGCACGTTCCTTTTGTTTTTAAAGCTTCACCTAAATTGTTTCCAGTTGATTCTCCTATGCTTCAATCCCTCACTCCTAGTCACTAACATTGCCTGATCTGAACCGATCTGGGCAGACACCCTTCGATTGCCTTCCCTGTAGAGTTCAACCACCAAAGAGACTCTGACAATAATTCAATATCTCTTGATTGAACTATCATTTGTCGGCTGAATATCTGTCTGAGTTTGTCTGGTTTCCACATCCCCTAAAATAAGATGGCTGAAGCCTTGTTTATACCTCAGTGTCAAATCGACGACTTAGCCTACACCCCAAGTCTGCGTAGCCCTCCGACGCAGAAGCCTACGCGCACCACCTCAAAAATGTAACGCTTTGAAACAACACAGACCGCAAGCCCTGTGATTGGTCCACTGGACAGCATTGCTTTTCCTGCATTTACAGCACTCCCCGAATCGCCGCACATCATTCTTCCTTGTAATCACTGCTGTATGATAAACAGCAACATGTATCAGCTGTAATTAACATAATAAGTTAAGATTCGCTGCGAAAAAGCAAGCAGAAAACGTAGCGGGGACGTAAACGGGCGATCCTCAGACCCTCAAGCGTTTAGGTAAAGTATTGCTGCGCGACGGAAATGTACACACATTAAAGATGGATCAACAGACAAACGATGAACAATCAAATGTTCTGAGACAAAGAGGAAGGAGGCCCTCATCCTGGCCTCTATAAGGTGGGAGGTGCAACATGGGAGGTACCACATCCAAAGCAACCACAGTGTCCTCTTATGGTCTTAGGGGCAACAAACCAACAGTTTATAAATACGCTATCACTTAGTTAAAAATACTTGCATTTCACAAACAGCTATTGCTGGAGGCCGACTACACCACGTTGAAAGCAGAAATCATTTGGCAGTGTGGATCAGAAGAATCAGGGTTGAAGTACTGCAGCAGGTGATTCGAAGATGAGAACCAGGTGTTCATGAAGGAAGCTCCAGCCCCTGAAAGTAAAAACACAGGGGGAAAAACAAGACCAAATGTGCACAGGAAAAAGCACTAAAAGTAGATAGGTCACCACAGTATCACTGACAAACAAACAAAAAGAGGACATTATTCTCAACTCTCCAAAAGCTACACCTCTCTAAAGCCATAGCAGTTGCTTTTTCCCAGTTTTTTCATTTATTTATTTCATTCAGTGAACCTGTGACTACACCCTTTGGTCAGGAGCATTATACCAAAATAAACCACGCCTGTGGGTTCGCTGCCCCACCCTATATCATGCGGTGCGCACCCAGACACTCATTCTCTTTCTATCAACTACTTTTATTTTCTACCTTTTTTTTCTACGAATGATTTTAAATGCTGTCCAATTTTAATTTGCATAAACCCCCAATCATCTTCTTAAAGCCGCCTCGTTAACAATTTGCAGTTACTACTGGCCAGCAGAGGGCTGTTGTTACATGACTGCACTCTATCAAGTGAGAGCCACTCAGAAGGGAAAGGCCATCCTTGAAGACCCTCACCACCCCCTTTTTTCAGAGTTTAGACTTTTGCCAACAGGGAGGAGATTCACTTACACTAGGAGGGCAAGATCGAACCGATATCTTAGATCATTTGTGCCCTCAGCTGTTGGGCTTTTAAACAAGCTGTAGGACCTTACCTTGGTCTCATGCACAGGAAGAATGATGTCTTCCACAGGGGTTAAGTTATATGGATATGTACTTGAATTGATTTGTGAGCTTGTGTTTGTTGTTGTCTGTATTGCTTGTAGGTATAGGATGTGTGGACTGCTGTTGTGACACAAATTGCCCCTTGGGGACAATAAAGATTTTCTAATCTAATCTAATCTATGCGGCTTCACTGTATCCCTGGGAGCAATGACACAAAGAAAAAATAAATAAATGCATTAATATTCCTTTATGTATAGAATCAACAGAGGACGTAATTTTGCGGTTGGAGACCTTCCTTTATTTAAGTATACAGTTGTGTGAAACACAGTTTAGTTTTATGGGTTTATTTACATTATGTAGTAGAAGACATTAAACCACAATGACCAGAATGCACACAAAAAAAAGTGTCAAGTGACTCACAACTCCTGCACAACTGGACAACAATGCTCATGCAAATCCAAAATGGCTAAATCATCAATATTTGAAAGACACAACCACCACCACTACACTTCTTCTGGATTATAGATAATAAAGCAGTCACAGTCTATCACACAGATCTACAGCTTTGTGTTGTGATTAACTCATGCAAGAAGTATGCCAAAGGTCACAACAAGTACTGAACCAATAATCTTAGCTAACTGTACGAGTAACTGCATGCTGCTCTCTGCCTCTCTTCTAGCCTGTATTTCATGCTGCTCCTGCAAATTCTTTATTTCTTTTCCCACTTCTCTTTCACAAGCTGCCATCAACTGAGCTGCCCTCTCCAGGTCTGCCCCTTCTTCCCTCACCAGCTGCTTATATTTTTCCTCTGTTACCCTCCTCAGTTCCTCTCGCTCTTTGCGCATCTGCTCCTCTTTCTCTTTCAGGATTCGTTGTTTCTCCTTTTCGATCTCCCTCTCTGCTCTCTGGAACATCTCAGTGGTGTAATGGGTTCCTCCGTTCTTCTGTGTGATTTCTCTGATCTTGCTGAGCAGCTCTGTGACCTGAGAACGATCCTGCAGGTTGTTATCAAAGACATGGTACTGCCCGTTACATTTGGCCACCAGCTCCTGCAGGTCTTCGCTTTGCTCCAAGAACTCCTCGATGGTTTCCTCACCAAGCTGGCCACCATGGGTAAAGAGAACCATGCTGTACTTGTCTGCTTCCTCTCCAAAGATTTTCTGAATCTTCTGCACCGTCCTCTTTTCTTCCTCCGTGTATCTGTCCAGTTTGATGACGACCAGGAAGATGTGGGGTCCTGGAGATGCATAAGAAATGCACTGGGAGATATTTTCACGGATTTTGTCTTCATCAATCCTGGTGTCAAACAGACCAGGAGTGTCGATGACAGCAACCTTTTGTCCGTCCACCTCACCAGTGGCCTTCGCACACTGCTCTGTCACAGATTTGGGGCAACACCTTGATTTGAATTCGTTTTTTCCCAGAATGGTGTTTGCTGTGGCGCTCTTCCCAACCCCAGTCTTTCCCACCATCACAATCCGGATCTCTTTGTTGTGAAACCGGACCGTGTCTGAATAGGCGGCAAAAAAAAAAATTAACAAACATTTAGTACTCTAGGATTTCATGACACATCATACAACTTCATACTGGGCAGCTGATGGAAAGTTTGACCATTTTTTCTGGGTATACATGTGAGCAGGTATTGGACTGTAACTTGAACAAACTGATGCCTTAAAGTCATTTTCAGGGCACTGACTCCCACAGCAATTTTACTGACTACTTCTTATATGGTTAGATGGTTGTTTGAGGAAAATATTTCGTTTTTAGTTTTATTTTTTCTTGTTCTTATCTCTGTATGATTTGATCTGTAACAAAAAAATTGTTTTATTTTGACCCTAAACTCTGGGTGGAACCTTGACTTAAACAGTGCATAAAGCCAAGCCTGTGAGTAAGAGCAAGCAGCAATCTCTTATGTTGAAAAAGAAAGCAAACACAGAAGTGCTTAAAAGCTGCAGTTCCTTGGGTGTCCACTTGAGGCTGGCTCTGCAAGATCCAGAAACCACATAAGATGCATTTCGACCAAGAGTGGTCTTTTAGCCCCCAGAACTACTTTCCCCTGAACTAAAAGGTTTCCTGGTCCCCCATTGTTGTCTGCGTTTCAACCCGAGGCCTAGGCCCCGAGTAGATTGTGTAAATCAGGCCAGTGACGTATGGAGAAAAAAAAGTAAATGCACTACACCACCAGACCAGTAGAGGGCAGTAAAACAAAGAGGAATGCCATTCATCACAGATGACACCATAGAAGCAGACGGACAGGCAGGTATCATTATGAGCAACACAACAGTTAGCCTGTTAGCATGAAGAGACTCAGCTGGCTCTGTTTTAGATGGTGCTATATTTCATAACAGATGGATTCACTGAATCAACACGTGAGAGGAGATAAGCGCGAGTAGCAAAGACGTTTCAGCACGGCTTTAAAATCCTTTTGAACTCAAAAAGCCGCGGCAGATATCGGACGGTGTTTTGGTTTAAACAGCGACCCTGTTAACTGGAGACTCTCAGCCGGATGCATCCCTCATAAACGTCTTTAGACGATCATTAAATATCTGATGAGGATATTTTGAAATCTTAATAAAAACTAAACTAGTTTGCATTCCCAGGAACTCCCTCTGTGTTTCAACAGCTGTGTAAACTCCACAAACACTGACACGTTCAGCTGAAGGTCTCCAGTTTACAGGGTCACTTTTAAAACCGGAACACCAGGAGAGACGCATTCACGGTGGGCTGAGAGAAGACTACTGTTACAAGCTGCTAAATCAAGAGAATCACAGCTTCTTCTTTTGAAAAGTACACACACATACAAAAAAGATAGAACAAATAAAAACTAATGAAAGAAAGAGAAATCAAGTGAATCACAGATGTGTGTGATGTTATTGTGGACGGAGGGAGGAATAAAAACACTGCGGTTAATCTACCAATCAGACACGTTCAGAAAGCAGGCCCCGCCCCCTGAAAGTCCCACGACCTTTGAAAAGTACTACTCTCCTAGCAGGGGCTTTTTAGAGGGGAGATTATCTACCCCTGAACTAAATTAAGACCCTGGGTCCATCGGTCAAAACGCACGTAGTTCCGGGGTAAAGTTCCTGCGGTCGAAAAACACCTATACACACCCATTCAAAAAAGCTGATATTTACAGCAGAAATAAACATTTTTACAGCCTGGTACAAAATATTGTTTTGGTATGAATAGCCCATTTCTTTATGCAAAGTTATGAGTCTGGCATAATTAAGGGCATGTCAGGTGGGCACACTGTAGCTGTTAGCAAGGAGGCTAAAGGCCTACCTCAACTCCACCTCTTTGCTTCATGAGTCATGACACTGACCTCAAGTATGAAGGCACGCCCAGTAAATTTCCAGAAATAACAGCCTGTGTTGTTCTAGCCTGAATAAAAGTATTTGGAAGGTAGCCATTTTGATCTGACATCAAGCATGATGTGAATCTTGAATAGTGTCACAGTGTTGTAGTTACTGCTGTGTTCTCTGCAAACCATATGAACGAGGTGAATCTTATTAAGTGTTATTATTTCACTTTGTCTTCATTGATTAGCGACAAAAAATACAAAGACTAAAATCGTGATAAAAAAAATGCAGTTGCCGACTTAGCCACTCGCAGCTAGGTAGTACGACAGCTACCTTGAGTCCCTGTCGAATTAGAATTAAAATTCACAGAACTTCTAATAATTTGGCGATTTCATCATCTGCAGTACGTAATAATACCAAAAGATTCAGATAATCTGGAGACATCGCTTTGCAAAAGGGACAAGGCTGAAAAACAATTGTGAATAGTGATCTTCAGGTGTCACTGCTTTAAAAACAGACATGAAACTGTAGTGGAAGTCAATGCATGGGCTCAAAATCTATTGCCTGTGAACACAGTTCATCACTGCATCCACAAATGCAGGTTCAAACTGAACTATGCAAAGAGGAAACCAGATTAAACATGGTGGAAGTGTAAAACTTTCTTATGGTCTTGCAAATCAAAATCTGACTTTTTGGAAATCATGGACACCAGGCAGAGGGAACAAATGGCTTTTTATCAGCGCTCAGTACTAAAGCTAAAAGATGGTATGAAGATGCATAAGTGCACATGGCATGGGTAGCTTACACATCTGGGAAGGCTTCATTAAGGCGTGATGATACGAGCAATTTATCCTGCTAGACAATGTGAAACCACATTCTGCACGTATTACAACACAAAGGAGACCCTGAACTGTTGAGCAGCTGAAATCCTCTATCAGACATTTCAATTTCAAACTCCAGAAACTGGTCTCCTGGGCTCCCCTACGTTTACAGAGTTTTGTTAAAAGAGGTAATGCAACAAAATGATAAAATTTCCCCTGTCCCAACTTTTTAGTTATCATTTTTAAATGTTGTTTTTGCATTAAACACTTTCCACACCCTTAAACCGTGTTTCAATTAACAATTTAAACAGCATTCCAACCTTTTTGGAATTGAGGTTGACTGTTAAACAAGACTAGACTAAGACTATATTATCCATCCAGAACCTAGTTATAACAAAGTCAGCTACTTGGTTCCTTTTAGTCATTTTGACTCCAAAATATCAACACATTTTGCCCAGGTTTAAAATGTCTGAATCCACCTTAAAAATCACTACGGAAGAGGAATTTTATTCCTGCAGCCTCGCTGATATCTGTCGTGTGAATCATGAAAGGTGATAAATTAAATGTCAACATCAGTCACATTTTGTGCACTGATCCCTGATAGTCAGGCACTCACCCTACATGCAGACCCAAACAGACTTATCCAAGACCCACCCTCTTATTTTTAAAATATGTTTTATTTCCTGGGAAGATGCTGATCCCCAAGACAAACATAACTGATTAGAAGTTCTGCTTTGGATTTAAACCTACAGCAACAGAACAGGATTCTACCAGACTGTGAGTATGGACAGTGTGCCTCCACCCTCCACCTCCTCCCATTGTAAGAGGTGACAAACAATCAGTCCCTCCAGGATTTTGTGGGATTTTTTTGTGATTGTTGCGGCCCAAAATGCCTGAATTTGTGACAGCTTTTTGAAAAAATTGCGGTGAAAGTTGCAATTTTTTTTTTTTTCTTTTCCCCAATAACATCTCAGGGGCAAGTAAATGTGCTAAATTACAGTAGTTTTTAGAAAACATTCTTTTTTTTTAAAGTTATATTTTTGGCCTTTTGCCTTTATTTGAGAGGACAGCTGAAGAGAGACAGGAAATGTGGGGAGTAGAGAGAGGGGGGACGACATGCAGGAAATGGTTGACCGGCCGGGAATCGAACCGGCAACCCCTGCGACGAGGACTGTAGCCTCTGTATGTGGGGCGCTTAGACCGCTAGGCCACCAGCGCCCCTAGAAAACATTCTTGATGTGACCACTGTGACTGTATTTTGATTCACAAGGACTGTATTGCACATTTATGACGGTCCCTGAATGCACCTCGCAGCGACAGAGGCACAGTCAGCCAGTTCACGGCACTCTGAAATGAATCTGCATCTTTGATGATGAGGAGTTGATCAAAACTTACTAAATGTGTCTGATGTTTCACCAAACTGGATTAAATCAAGCTGTAGACGGGAGCTTTTTACGGTAATAGCGGCAAAAACATCAAATATTAAACAGACGCCCCCCGGTTGTGTCTTTGTCACTAACGCACACCGGGGGGTAAAAATCATCAATGAAGATGAGACAGATGCATGGAGGTGAGGAGAGCTGGTTCATAAAGCACACCTGCTGCAGGTAGAGACCAAGCTAACACTGAGCCCCTCAGATAAGAACTCTAGTATCTATAAATAACAACGTTGTCATGGTGACTTGTCCTGCCTGCTGTCCCCTCTCTTCACCTGTTCTCCGTGGGTGTTTTGTTGTTGAAAAGTGCCGATCAAGTGAGGACTTATGCTTATGTTTGTTTATGTTCCAAGGAAGTCAGTTGATGATGAAACCAATGATGTACAGGGGCTGAGATTAAAGTTATTGGTCAAATTTGCGGGAAAGTTGCGCTGATTGTAAAAAATTGCAGGGCCGCGAAAAAATCGCGCTGATTGGTTGAATTTGCGTTGATAGTTGCGATCGCGAAATCGCAACTTCCTGGAGGGACTGAACAATGTTGTTAAAAGAAGAGCTGATGAACACAATGGTAAACAGTATCCTATCTCAACTGTTTTGAAAAGTTTTGCTGGCATCAAATTTAAAATGAGCAGATATTTTTCATAAAACAATACGGTTTTCATTTTTCAATTAAATACAGGCTTTGAAAAATTTGCAGACTGTGAAATTCTGTTTTTACCCAATGTCCTAATGTTTTAAATGAGGTTGTTAAAAGTCGGCAAGAACAAATGTCGTTTTTAACAAAGTGACTTGGTTGTCAATCAAACAAAAAAATTGATATCGGAATTAGTGCAGTCACAAGAGTTTTATTATGTCATTAACTGTCCAGTCATAATCCTTTGTTTTGTATTTAAGGAATTTTATTGCGCCCTTAGGTCTATTCTTCTTATTCAAGCTTACAGGCATTGTTTCAAAAAAGTGTTAATGTGTTTCAAATCTGCATTCAAAGCACTTGACTTTTCTGTACAAATCATATTTACTCTCATACTCTCGCTGCCTGCAGTCTCTGACACCAATCTTTTATCTCTTTTTGTTACGACTCATAAAGAACACTCAGGGCACACCTGGATAATCAACAACACAGAAGACAGATCAACTATATTAATGAGGCTTTTGTTGGCAATAATAATTAAATGAATATAACTCATACCCTGTCACCAATCAATGATGCACATCATAAATGAAGTTGCATATTGACTCACTTAATTTGGACAGCAGGACTCCCATGTTTGGTTTGCGGAGAGCAGATGTGCTGTGAAGGAAAGACAGAAAATGATAAAGTCTGTGAGCCACAATACTTTTTATATGAAAGTTTGATTTCACAAACCACACCCATGACAAGTCCAAACGTGTGTTTCAGGTTTTGCTTGAGGCTGTTTACAGAGCATAATGTGGGAAAGTACCAACAGCACAGTTTTTTAAAATTTAAAATTGTTTTTGATGAGCTTAATTGTTGTCTGATATCCCATCGCATCTGTGAGGACACATCAGTTTGAAATACCAACATGGTTTGAGCTAGTTCAAAAACAAACAGAATAAAAGCGATGACTTTTTAAGACTTACAAAAGAAAATGAGCCTCAATGTCTTGAAGCTGGTGTTTCGGTGTGAATGGTTATCCTGTCAACAGGGGACTTTCACCTGAATGTGTCTGAATGCCTTTACTCTTTCATTAAAGACATATATGATGAGTATATTTTGATATTATAACAAAAAGATAAACTAGGATGCATTCTGTTGCAACAACGACTACCGCCTGAGAGTTGCCAGATTACAGGGTCACTCTTTAAACCGAAACACCGGCTTCCAGCTGTGCAAAGTGAAACCGGTATGCATTGGGTTTTAGATTTTATACTTTATTGTCCCCTTGGGGAAATTCTTTTTCACAGCACCCTCTGCGTTTCCACAGACATAGACAAAGACATTCACGGGACATACCCTGCAAGCTCAACAAACTATCAACGAAGGCATCAACAGTCAAACGACGTCATATCATTGAGCAAGGCCTGTTGTTCAGGGTCGCTATAACAGCAGGGATCAGGCTCTTGCCAAGGCAAGCCCTTCTACACCTCAGTTTCCTGTATCTGCGCCCTGAGGGGAGTGTGATGAGGTAGGTGTTTAGTGGATGTGTGATTCCCGTTCTGATATCCTGTTTTTGAACCTACGCAGTGGGAAAATGAGACGCTGATGTAATGTCGTAAGGACAGTGGATAGGCCTGCTTTGAAATCTTGTCATATGACAACAAAACAACAACAACGGAGGATTTTATCACCTGACTCAAAACAAAGCAAACGAGCCGAAAAGTGAAAGACTTCAAATTTTAAACATTGTTTTCAAATCTTGTTCAATAAAGACAACAACAAAAACTGTTGGTGGTTTACGATAAGACTGCAGCCTCTCCTCCTTCCGCTGTGTTGTCACAGTTTGGCGCTAATTCAGTAAAAACCTACAGCCTAGTCTGAACTGTTTACCACTTCCTTCTTTGCTTTCTCTTTCCCCTGACTCATTGAATAGGCACGATCATATGATTTGATCTGACACATGACTCACACTCACCTGCTTGTCCCATTTTGTTTGTCTGAAGTTGCACATCTTGAATATCCCCTTCTCCCGTGACAGACGCCGCTCACCCCTCCCTTCAGTGTTTACAAGAAATGCCACTAGTTCTTTTAATTCTCCAAAAACAAGATCCATGCAGAGCAGCCGGCACTTCATCCCCTGATGTTAAATCTTTACAGTGGTTTGTGTCAGAGTTTGTACTGACGCAGAGTGTGCAGCTGTTATTAAAGCATACTGATTTAAAAATGAGGGAATAGATCCATGCTTGCGTGCTTTGTGCAGGGATAGAATTTACTCCCATTCATTGCACATTGTAGTCTCAGCTGCTGCCTCATAGTATTACAATCATCCACCTTAAGAAAACCTTCATGTACCACCAAAGAGACGAGATGTCTTGGCAGTCAGGTGTAAGAGAAGTGGTACACCTGTGAGTCTGAGCCCAGGGCGAAGAAAACCCTCACATCACACATTTGTGGTTCAAGTTTCACATCAGGTTTGGCATTTCTGGATCTTCTTCTGACCTACAAAGCTCTTAATGCTCAGACACCTTCATATCTTAAAGAGCTCATATTACCCCTCTAGAGCACTACACTCCCAACATGCAGGCCTGCTCATCGTACCTAAAGTCTCTAAAAGTAGTATGGGAGGTAGAGCCTTCAGTTATTAGGCCCCTCTCCTTTGGAATCATCTACCAGTCAGGGTCCGGGAGGCAGACACCCTCTCCACTTTTAAGAGTAGGCTTCACACTTTCCTTTTTGATAAAGCTTATAGTTACAGCTGGATCAGGCTTGGACCAGGTCTTAGTTATGCTGCTATAGGCTTAGACTGACACACTGGGATCCTGTCTTTCCCTCTCTCTCCTCTCTCTGCCTGTCTCTCACTTTAACTCTTCCTGTCCCATTAAAGTTACTAACCATAGACCTTCTGGAGTCCCTGAGCTCCCTTGTCTCGTAGGTTCCTCTGGATCTCTGCTGCTGTGGACGTGCCAGACTCCAGCTGCTACAACTACTACTATCCATCTCCCCACTATCATCTCTCTCTCTCTCTTCATCTCTCTCTATCCCTCTCTCCAACACGGTCTCAGCAGATGTGTGTCTAACATGAGTCTGGTCCTGCTGGAGGTTTCTGCCTGTTAAAGGAAGTTTGTCCTTGCCACTGTAACTTGCTAAATGCTGCAAAGTGCTCTGCTCATGGTGGATTAAGATGAGATCAGACTGAGTCCTGTCTGTAAGATGGGACTGGATCTGATCCGGTCTTGATGTTGGGTCTTTGTTAATAATAGAACAGAGAGTCCGGTCTAGACCTGCTCTGTTTGGAAAGAGTCTGAGGAGAACATTTGTTGGCCCTATATAAATAAAGATTGATATTAACATATTTGTAAATGTATGTATTTGTGGACTCGATGAACAGCTCCATATCTGAGACTTTTTGTACTCATGTTCAAGGAAACAAAACGGCACCCTGTGTTGCAACATTTTATTGACATTCTTGAGTTTAATTACATAAAAGAACATTTTGTACGGCATGAAAGCCACCATGATACAACTCAAAGGTACATAAAAATAATTCAGTCCATTCATCTTTTTGAATATTTAAAAACACCTTTTTTTTTTGTCTTGGCTTTTGTACACGTGAGTCAGAAATAAGTCCTCTCAGGCACTGATGAACAAAAGTGACTTTTATTATCTCTAGAGTTATGCAAACAGAAGGCATCACATGATTACTTCAAGAGGATATATGATACATTGCAGTGTCTTTATTATAAAAACAATGACTATGACTGTAAGTGTACAAGGCATGTTAAAGAAACAGTTCGGTCTTTCTTGTCACCGAGGGCCGTCCTTTGTGAGAGCGTCATTAAATCATATTTAGGGCGCGAATGGACAAACGTTATCTCATAACACTTTACTTCCAGTGCACTGAAACTAAACTTCAATGTATTTTGAGTCTAATTTGGATTGAACCATGATGTGGGGAGCAGAGGCCTTCACAGGTTAGACTCGATGGGGATCAAGTCCAGACTGTGGGAAGAAACCAAAGACTGTTTAAAATTATGGACAGCACAACAGCTACCAAAACAACTTTGGAGCGCCCTCTGGTGACCGACTGTATTATAGCTAATAACCCAGCCTCCTTTATTATAACAGACGGGACATGAATCAAACTGGAAAATAAAAGGACACCTCAAATAAGAATTTCTCCTCCAGCCCCATGGCTCCACCCAGGAGGGGATTAGGGACACTGATAAATATTTTTTGGGAGGTTAGGCTGGTAAAAAAAAAAAGAAATCCAATTAATTTTTTAAGTTCTCATATCTTCACAGAATTCTAAGATTAAATTCAGAATATTCTGAAATTAAATTCAGAATCCAAAAATGAAATTCAGAATATTCTAAGATTAAATTCAGAAATCTGAAATTAAATTCAGAAATCTGAGATAAAATTCAGAATCCAAAAATGAAATTCAGAATATTTTAAGATTAAATTCAGAATCCAAAAATTTAATTCAGAATTCTACAATGAAATTCTGAATATTTTAAGATTTAATTCAGAATTCTTAAATGAAATTCAGAATCCAAAAATGAAATTCTGAATATTTTAAAATTAAATTCAGAATCCAAAAATTTAATTCAGAATTCTAAAATGAAATTCTGAATATTTTAAGATTTAATTCAGAATTCTTAAATGAAATTCAGAATATTCTAAGATTAAATTCAGAATTAAAACTTTAAATTCAGAATTCTAAAATTAAATTCAGAACTCTAAAATTAAAGACAGAATTCTAACATTTCAGAATTCTGACTTTAATCTCAATTTTAAAATTAAAAACAGAATACTAACTTTAATCAGAGTTCTGAGAAAAACATCAGAATTTACGGACAATTCCAGATTTTGTTTTTGTTTTTTAAACTGGCCTAACATACCATAATGCAATTCAGTGACCCTAATCCTTTTACCACGAGCCAGATTGCGTCTACCCATGCCTTGGCTCCAACATGTCAGCGCCCATGGAGGTTGTATTTTGGCATCAATGGAAGGATGTGGAGGGTGGAGGCGCACCGTCCATATTAACAGTCAGTGGTATAATCCTGTTCTGTTGCTGTAAGTTTAAATCCCAAGCAGAACTTCCAATCAGTGCTGTTCATCTTGGGGATCAACATCATCCAGGGAAGGAAAATGTAATTTCAAAATAAGAGGGTGGGGCTTGGATAAGTCTGTTTGGGTCTGCATTTAATGATAGCGCCTGACTATCAGGGATCAGTACCATCTTTCCTTCAGAGAGACTCCGCCTCTCTGGAGTTTACTTTTTATACCCAGTCATGTGACTAACCTGTTTATCATTAACTTCATTAGTTGGGAGACGTTCCTCTAAGTGTTTAATTTTTATCATTGCTTAATTTTTTCAGTTTTGTGATCTTCGTCCCAACTCATTTGAACTTGTTGTTTGTTTGGACATTTGTGTGAGAACTTTTGGGGAAATGAGGTTGCACATGTTTCTCAGTCTGCAGTATTTTGGCCTTACTTATACAACAGGTCGTCCTTCTTTATATACAGTTGATGATTATTCAATTCCACGGTGATATAAGACTCTGACCAGTTTGGGGGAAAAGAGTTGCTCTGCATTAGCCTGCTGGGTAAAAAAAGGTATGGGTGCAAAAAAAAGGATGAGGAGGGCGAGGGGAGGACTAATGCTGTTATCTTTTGGTTTGGAGGAAGATTGATCAGTTAGCAAGCACACTACAAAAGGAGAAAACCAGAAATAAAGGCAACCAATTCTTATTTTCCTCCAGCTTTGGTTGGGTCAGGATGATTTCTGATCTCAGCATTCAGCTACCATAATCCTGATTAAAGGGACCACCTGAGAATCGGATCAGTCTGATACGTGGATGCAAGATCGACAGAATAAAGATGAATGGAAATATTGTTTTCTTACAACCCCCAACAGTCCTCAGTGACCAGATCTCCCCCGCCCCCCCCTTCCACATGTCCTCTGTAACCTGTCCTCCCCTGTTGACCATACGTGAGATCCATCAGTGGCGTCTCAGGAGTTTGGAGAAGAATCCAGTAGATGTCGCCTTATCACTCTCGTCCTGAGCTTCCTCTTTGACCCGGGTCTTCTCCTCCCCTAGCCCCAGCTCCCCTTCCAGTTGCTCCAGCTCCGACTGGTCCAGCAGCTCAAAGTCCTCCACCTCGCTGTCGGACTCCTCGGCTAGCTCCAGCAGCCTGCTGGATTCTGGGAATCCTGACGGATCCCGGTCGCTCAGCGCTGTGAAGCCGACCGCCGCTTCTATCCTCTCCTGAATGGCGGCTGTGACAGCAGCGGCGATGACGTCGCCCGCCATCTGGTTGACTAATTCGAGAGCTGTGTCGGCAGCTTGGTCTTTGTGAGGACGGGGTGTGTGCGTGGATTTGATTGGCTGCTGGGCCTGAGGTGGAGGCGAGGGAAGGCCGAGGCTCAGGTCGTCGTCATCGTCGCCGTTTGTAGTCGCGCCGTTGTCAAGTGAAGGGAATTCTTGAAGGCCACCGGTGAAGGCTTCTTCTCTGTCAAGGTCTGAGGGGTTCAGGACGACAAATATTAATTATAAGCTTTAATAAAAACATAAAACTCAGAGATAAAGATTAAAAAAACGAAGCAGCAGGAAGATGAGGATAGCATGGAGAGGTGTCTGAGCTGGTGAGCGTACCCTCTGAGTTCTCAGTCTGTGGTGTGTGACCTTCTGACAGGTTGAAGGTCCCGTTGTCCGTCCAAGTCACATCAGACACCTCTGTGTCCGACACTGACATCTCCTTGCACACTGTGGAGTCGAGCTGCAGGCGGGAGGAGAGGAATGAGAGTGCATAAACATCTTTTGACATCCTCTGCCAGAGGTTTGGACTCTGATGTGGATCATGTGTTTCAATGGAATAATTAGATTGACATGAGATCATGATCTGCAAACCTTGGGAAACATGGAGGAGAGGTCGGACTCGATGCCCTCTTTGTCAGTCTGAGCCTGAAGGATCCTCCTCTCTGAAGGAAAACCAGAATACAGATGATTCAGTTTTGTGGAATTTGATGGCTTGCAAATTATTTAAAACCTAAATTTGACTGAAAATAAAGCAAACTAAACAAACATGTCTGTCATGTCTGTTTTTAATGCAGTGACTTCCACTACAGAGTCATGTCTGTTTTTAATGCAGTGACCTCCACTACAGAGTCATGTCTGTTTTTAATGCAGTGACTTCCACTAGAGACATTTCTGTTTTTAATGCAGTGACTTCCACTACAGAGTCATGTCTGTTTTTAATGCAGTGACTTCCACTACAGAGTCATGTCTGTTTTTAATGCAGTGACTTCCACTAGAGTCATGTCTGTTTTTAATGCAGTGACTTCCACTACAGAGTCATGTCTGTTTTTAATGCAGTGACTTCCACTACAGAGTCATGTCTGTTTTTAATGCAGTGACTTCCACTAGAGTCATGTCTGTTTTTAATGCAGTGACTTCCACTACAGAGTCATGTCTGTTTTTTTAATGCAGTGACTTCCACTACAGAGTCATGTCTGTTTTCAATGCAGTGACTTCCACTACAGAGTCATGTCTGTTTTTTTAATGCAGTGACTTCCACTACAGAGTCATGTCTGTTTTTAATGCAGTGACTTCCACTACAGAGTCATGTTAGTGTTTTTAATGCAGTGACTTCATCTACAGAGTCATGTCTGTGTTTAATGCAGTGACTTCCACTACAGAGTCATGTTAGTGTTTTTAATGCAGTGACTTCCACTACAGAGTCATGTCTGTTTTTAATGCAGTGACTTCCACTACAGAGTCATGTTAGTGTTTTTAATGCAGTGACTTCTACTACAGAGTCATGTCTGTTTTTAATGCAGTGACTTCCACTACAGAGTCATGTCTGTTTTTAATGCAGTGACTTCCACTACAGAGTCATGTCTGTTAATGCAGTGCAACATTTTCCACAGTGCTCCATCTTTTTCCGAATTGGGGTTGTAGTCTACACATCAAGCCCTCATAAAGCAGACAGACTACAAACATACAACACATTGATATATTCGGTAGTTACCATGGTTCTCTTTAACTTTCTGAAGAAACTCCCCGATGCCAAAGTCCAGCTTCTGCAGAACTGGCTCCAGCCACAAACCAACCTCTCGCAGTGAAATCAGAGGCCACAGGAACACACCCAGCACTGTGAGAGAAGCCACGACACACACACACACACACACACACACACACACACACACACACACACACACACACACACACACACACACACACACACACACACACACACACACACACACACAAACAAGACAAGTTAATGGCTGAAAAATACCATCACCACGTCCACTGTTACGCTGATGACACAGCGTTATCTCTCACTGGCTGTTTCAGCATCATGACTCCATAGATCTATATTGTGTTACTTTGAGTTTAAGGCTCTGAAAGAAAAGGTCTCCTTCCTTGAGTTTACTTACCGAGAATGTAGGAGATAACAATCCCTGGAATGTAGCGTCCTAAGACAGCAAAGAAGGTGCACAAACTGCAAACCAGCAGACAGAACTGGAAGACACACAGACAATAGCATCAAAAAAATGTACTTTTCAGTCACAGTTTACAGTTACTGCGGTTTACTTTCTCAGGATATTCACTGCCCATCCCCAAAAAAAGTCACCGCCTGGATTTAAAGGAGCAAATAGGTAAGAGCCTTCTATTGGATAATTACTGAAGTGATGAAGATGTTTCAGCAACAACTGATTTAATCAGAGCTGATGCAGTGAGTAGCTTCTCATTTCTTAATCAACCTCCTGTGGTCGTGGGAAGGATGTTAATCTGTTTCAGAAGGGTCAAATTATCGTCCTGCATCAAGCAAAGAAAAAAACTAAGTAGATTTGATTGGGAGCATAAAGATTGGACTCTGGTTCCAGAGTGATGGGTGCATCAGGGTAAGAAGAGAGGAAGATGAAGTGATGAACTCATCATGCATAGTGCCTACCCTACAAGCCTGTGGGGGTGGTGTTATGATCTGGGGTTGCTGCAGTTAGTCGGGTCTAGGTTCAGTAACGTTGTGCGCCCAAAGAATGAGGTCAGCTGACTACCTGAATACTGAACCAGGTCTTTCTTGAGTCGAAATTATAAGACAAAAAGTCATTACTTTTCAATCTCAAATTTTTTACTTTTTTATTAAAGCCAAGTCTCCCTCTTCTTAAAAACCTGGTGGAAACGGGCTACCAAACTAATCACATGATCTTCCTGATCAATGGAAAGTTTTCTGTCATTACCTCATTACCTCACACAGATTCTCTTATTATTATGTTTCTGAGACATTTTTCCATTCTCTCAAATGCAGCTCCACATCAGGACTTGACTTTCCTATCAGACAATCCAGGACACTCAAAACTCAGTTAAGTGAGACTCACCCCCTGTGTCCGGTGAGTAAACATGAACTTGAAACTTTAAATCAAATCAAGATTCAGTAACTGCATTGACTGATTCAGTTAGTTCCAGCTTAAAAACAAAGATGTGATCATGTTTTCTTGAACCTGATTCACCCTGTAAAGTTCCAGTGTGAGACTTTGTTTGTATCTGATAGGGTGAAACTGTACAGCACATAACCCCATGAGGAGCCTTAGTTCTCCTGTGGTTGAGGTTAGTCGTGTGAGGTTTTCACCCTCTGCCTCACCTTGCCCGGGTTCTGCTGTTTGAAAGCCGATGTTTCCAGGAGGAAGACTTTGAGGGAGTCGCTGAACTGAGGTCCTGTCCCAGACCGGCTGTCCTGGCCTGAGTCGATGATCTCCCAGCTACAGGAAGAGAAATACAGAGGCTGTGTTAGTCATAGAGTATCCTCCGACAGTGTTCAACCAAGCTGCAACCTCTGGGTGCGAGAATTGAAGTCAATTCGGAAGTGTTAATAACGGCAGTTCCTCAAGTGTCCACTAGAGGCTGGCTTTACAAACCACATACACACCAATTCAAAGAAGCCGATTTTTACAGCAGAAATAAACATGTTTACAGCCTGGTACGAAAAACAGTTTAGGTCTGAAGAGCTCATTTCTCTGTTGGCACACACTGTACGGGGGGTGAATTTTTTCATAACACTGCAGTTTCAGAGAGCGCCCCCGTATACAGAGGCTCTCGCCCTCTTTGCAGAGATCCCTGGTTCCTTGCATGTCTTGCCCCACTCTCTATATCCTGTCTTTCTTCAGCTATCCTATCAATAAAGGCAACAAAAATGCCTCCCTCAAGTTGTACTGGTTGGGGAAATGTGTCACTTGTTTGAAAATGATAGTGCTGCTAGTCAGGATAACTCATGGAAATCACATTGTCATTCAAATGGCTTAATAGGGTAATAAATGATAAAAAAAAAGGGACGTCTAGTGTATAATTTGTCCTTTACTGTGGAAGCATAGCGGTGCAAGATGGCGGCGTCCATGAAAGGCTCATTCAAAGTCACAAAAAACACAACAATTTTTATATTCAGGTGGTTATACATTATTTTAAAAAAGTACCTATGAGTATTTCATTCAATTTCTACTAAGTTTCATCTGCTAAACCAGCTAAATTCTCCGCACTGCACCTTTAATGTAATGTAAAATGGCTTATTGTATTGCACTGGCTTCTGAGGGAGCTTGGTTGAACTTGTTTTGTTTTAATAGAGTGACTTGACCTGCTGGTAGGTGTAAATGACCCTCATATAAACACTGATACAATATGCAGTGACTCAGCTTTAGAAATAGTCCACATATGACTTCAAAGGTTTATTTGGAGGCTTGGAATCACACGGGTTTGAGGGTCATTGATGAAATGTAGTCCAGCAGAAATATCAGTCCAATACAGATGTCATAGTCTAAATTAAGAAACCTACATTAAACCTGGCTGGATGACTTAACAGACAGGTGGTTGATAGGAACGTGAAAGAGCTTTCCAAGCTGTGGGTCACCTGGTCAGATAAAAAACAAATACCATACACCTCAAAGAGTCCCATATCTCTACTGGACCACACTGACCAGTTACAGTACCCGGTACACTTGTAGCCTGCAGAATCCCCTCATTAAAGGACAACATGCCAACAAAGTGCATTCAAGGTAACAGATTGGCCAACATTGGCGGTATTTATGACCTAGTGGAAAGTCTGCTGGCTGGATGTTGGACAAACCGAGAAGTGAAATGTGATTAAAAAAAGACTGAAAGTTATGAAATTTAAATGACTTTTCCAAAACTGGACTACAGGATTAACTTTGGGGAGATTTCAGCATTTCAGAAGGTGTATTTTTAGTGGGTTTAAAACAACAAGGAAGTCTGAAAGCTGATCTTAAACACTGCAAAAAGTTAGAAGAGAAAGTAAGAGTGGATGATACTGGCTTCAATATTACTTTTGCCTTTTCTCCTCCCATGACCCCTCAAACCTCCCTTCATCTAGAGGCGCTTGTGGCCAAGCGGTCTAAGCGCCCCACATACAGAGGCTACAGTCCTTGTCACAGGGGTCGCCGATTCAATTCCCGGCTGCCACCATCTCCTGCATGTCTTCCCCCACTCTCTGCTCCCCACATTCCCTGTCTCTCTCAGCTGTCCTGTAGAATAAAAGGCAAAAAGCCCCAAAATATAACTTAAAAAAAAACCCAAAAACCTCCCTTCATCTGATAAATCCAGCTAGCTACGAGGAACATGCACAAATGTTCAAGAGAAGCTACAGTATCATAACCCCCTCCCCCTCCAAAACTGACCCAAACACCCAGCCATGTCTCACATAACCCTTATGACGAAAGGTCGACAACCCCGCTCCCCTCTCGACTTCCAGGCGCATACCCCGGACTGGAGGCTGACTTCCAGGGAAACATGATTGGTGGAACATGTGACAGGGATACCATGAAGCGATAAAAGCAGAAAGTGACGGACAGATAAGCATTTCTCCATTCGGAGAAAGACAGACTTTTTCCTGGATAGACATGTCAGACCTGGTGGATGTCAAGTTTCACTGCATCACAGATCACCTGCAGTGTGGAGAAGTTTTTCGTTACAGTTCGTTTTCCTGCCAACGTGGAAACAGACTCTTTTACTCGGAGGTGCCAGGGTTCATTGGGTATAAGTAGGTCCTGGTCAGATGTGGAAAAGATCAGTTAAAGTCACCCTCTCTTTTTTGCAGTCAGATGTCTTTTAATTTCAACAACTCTGCAGGAGAAACATATCCTTAAAAGTCCATCTAATCACAAAGCCTCTGGAAGGGCTCGTGCAGCCTTCATGCATGCATGCAGGAATAACATGCATGTGAACTTGAATGGAGTTCTTGAAGACATCTCCCCTCTCATCTGCTTTATAAGTCAAACTGACATGTGGACACCTCATAGCCTCTCTGGGTCAATAATAATAATTTGACTATAAGAATACCAATAACCAGCACAGGATTAGTTCAGAATTAAAAGTGCTTACTGAGTTGGAACACTTTCAAGAACTTAAACCAAGTCATGTTGCCTCTTGGATTACAACATGTACAACAGGGAGCCTTCATTTAAGCATCCATATGTGCATCAGTAACATTGTGGGATACGCAATGTCAAATGCATGACCTAAAGCACGTGATGCTGCTACTTTTTGTTGCTTTATACGATGAGAAAACGGACCAGTTTGTTGTTTTCTGTGACTAATCCATCTGATATTACATCATTGAAGCCCTACACCAGAGCACAGAGTGACCTGACCACTGTGCATTCAGAATCTGCACTTTACTTACCTTCAAACAAGGAGAAGATCAGGGATGTTTTCACGCAACTAATTTTCACATAAGTTACACAAAAATTCAAATTCCAGCGGACTAGTTCAAAGGTAAGGGAACACCAAGAAAACAGTTAAAACTTTGCAAAATGTATCTAACACAGGATCTCAGAGTCTGCAGGTAAACCGTGTCAAATTGGTATGCCAACTGTGGCTAAAGCTAGCAGAGCTAGCATCACCAGCCTTCAGTCCTCCTTGCAGGTTAACGTCCTGATGCCTGTGCTGGTTCCTCATTGTTTTGGTGGAGTGGTTATAAGTCAGATTAACCAGACACAGCCTACATACAACTTTATCTCTACATACAACTTTATCTCTACATACAACTTTATCTCTACATACAACTTTATCTCTACATACAACTTTATCTCCATTTCCTGGATAAAACTGGAAAATGCATTAATCGCTGGTTCCACTTTCTACTCCCAACATTTCCTTTCTCTCTTCAGCTGTTCCATCAAATAAAGGTAAAATAGAGGTGAAAAGACACAAGGAGCGGGGAGACGTTGACCTAGCATTTAGCATGCGCCCCATATACAGAAGCTATAGTCCTCATCGTTGTAGTCCCAGGTTCGACTCCCAGCCTCAACCATGTTTTTCCCCCTGCTCTCTACTGCCTGCATTTCCTGTTTCTCTTCAGCGGTCCTATCCAATAAAACAATTAATTTATAAAAAGGCTACAAAAAAATAATAAAAAAGAGACATAAGAAGCTGAATAAAGGAGCAACTTCGACCAATTTGAAGAAAACAGACGTGGCAAACACAAAACATGACATGTTACGGTACCCGGCTTTGGCGGTGCTGAGAGACTGGTTGAGTGAAAAGTAAACGCCAAAAGCATTTTATAGCTACAGGGCAGGAGACCTTATTGTTATTTATTTAGGGTTGTTTGTTGGGGACAGATACAACCATACAATCATAGTGTTTATGACAGATGCTACTTTGCAACACCCGTACTTAGAAGGGCTTTTGTGAGAATAAAGAATTAGAACAGTGAGGTTTAAGGGGACAAAGAAGAGGGGCAGTGGGTCAACATGAAAAAAGCTATACAAAAATCAGATATGAGTGCAGGTTTGTTGTTGAATTAACCAGGATGTAGTGGCTCTCTTAGGAGTGGGGAAGTTTGCAATGAGGGATCAGGTCGGGGAGCAAGTTCCAGGATTTTACAGAAAAAGTTCTCTGAGCGAAATATGTTTTACAGAATGAAACCTTAGTCAGGTTCTACGGTTATTTTATGCTAAATACCAACAGTAACGATAATGTTTTGACTTCAAAGTGAATGTAGTTTAATGTTAATTCATCCCGCATAGTGAGCCGGTGGTTAAGGTGGAATGGGATCCCGACAAAAAGAGGAGGGGTCTCGTCTTACGTAGAAGACAGTTGGATTTGAAATCCATTTTCGTTGCCACGTCCACCTGACTGCTTGAGATTCTTCTGTAATTGGCACCTCGCTAAATTCTGGTTTCCAGTTTAACCCAGGACCGTTTGCACAACTTGACAAGAATAGCTGTCAGCGTAAGACGCATGGGTTGTAAATGAAGCCTTTTCAGCCCTCCCGGCAGTCACATGCTGTCTGATCTCACTGAACCCTCAGTACACTAAGAAGCTGACGTATCATGTTTCATCGCTCCAGATCCTTACAGACCACCACCTTCCAACGGTTGACCAATAACTCAGCCAAGACATTTCACCACAGTTAACACTCCGGTAGAAAAAATGTCCCGAGTTTCAACGGAGAAACTGACAAACAACCACGTCAGCAGAGTGAGGGACCAGGGGGAGAGCGCTGAGGCACCACAGGAGCAGCTGTCGGGCAGATGTCACTTTTTACCCAACCAGTAATCTCTGAAACAACACAGGGAGCGGCACGTCTGAGCCCCCTAACAAGCCCGGTGACGATGCTTTAAAAATAGAGCGAGACAAACAATGCGAGGAATGGCGGCAAAACATCCCAGCTCTTCACTTGTCATCGAGGAGGAGGAGGGAGGAGGCTGTAAATATGTTTACCCAACAGAAACCCCTCTCAACTCGGCTGTGCAACTAATACCTGTTTATGCTCTTCGTATGGACACTTATATTCTGTAAGCTGACATCAATGGAGAGAGAAAGCTAATGCCATCGCAACAAGCCCGCCTGCATGTGTCTGCCCACGACCCCGAGCCAAAGCTACCAGTAACATGAGACGCCGGGTGTTATGGAAGGATGGGGGGGTGATGACGCAACGATGTGTACAGCTTTCCAAGTAGCATGTTGTTGATGTTGATGTCTTTCCAATGTAAGCAAGAGTCAAATGTACCAAAAGTAGCTAGGACAAACACTCGTTACATCATCCAGACACACAGAAGATCAATGTGATCAAAGCTTATTAAGACAACTTCAAGTTCAACCACAAAGACCCTCAAATAGTCCAACAAACATGACCGGGCAAATATTGGAGGAGATTGGGGTGCTGGTGCCCCACGTACAGAGGCTACAGTCCTCGTCAAAGGGGTCGCCGGTGCAATTCCCGGCAGGTCGACCATTTCCTGCATGTCTTCCCTCGCTCTCTACTCCCCACATTTCCTGTCTCTCTTCAACTGTCCTATCAAATAACAGGCAAAAAGGCCAAAAATATAACTTTAAAAAATAAATATATATTGGAGGAGATTTATCAGAGTTTGTCTTCAAATATTCGCCCATAAAAACTTCACAATGTTTGTTCAGTTTCAGCACAACACTTTGAGCATTGTCTGAAAAACATGGACGTAGTCTCTGAGACGTCCCCCGTTGGTTTCTGGAAATGCTGACTCAACCTAACTTTCGGTTGACCCAGCGTGAGGCAAAGAGGTGGACTTGAGAAGGCCAAAATGCTACAGTGTGCCCGCCTGTCCATCAAGTCAGCCATGCCCCTAATTATGCCAAACTTGTAATCTTAAATGCCGACTCAGACCAAAACCTTTTTTTGAACCAGGCTGTAAACATGTTTCTTTCTTCTGTAAAGATCAGCTTTTTTGGATGAGTGTGTTTGTGGTTCCCGGGACTTTTGGAGTCAGCCTCAAGTGGACACTTGAAGGACTGCAGTTCCACATTGGCTTCATATTCCAAGCCATAGGTTGCCGGTTATCTGCAGCTCATGTAGCAAAGCTTAAAGCGGACACGGCGATGGACTGGGTTGGCTTTTGTTGATGTCAACATTGAGCACTTTGATGCCATTTATTCAAGAGTGTGGATTTAGCCTAATCGTTAAACCGCTCATCCATATGGCAAGCGAGTTCCCAGCTCTATCCCCTGTCCTCTCTTCTCTAATAAAGATGTAAAAGCTGCCAAAATATAACTGAAAATAAAGAGTGCTTGCTCCTATTTGCATCGTCATATTGGTGCAAAGTTCTCTGCAATCATTCCAGCTCAAAATTTCGTGACACCGGATTCGGCTCTAAGACCAGCACTGGTACCTAACCCAAAAATGTTCAACCATCATACTGCCCTGGCTCTATTTTCTGATTCCACATAATCTTTTAACTTCATTTTAAAGATACCAGAGGCTACACCTCGAAGGTATGTTCTTTCAAAACTCTGCAAGCGCCAACATTTCCATTCAGGACAGAAGAAATCTCCAAGGTCTCAAAATGTAAACAAATAAAGCCAGAGCTGTCCACAGAGTACCACAAGAAGCGTTTGTGATTGGTCTGTCTTGACTAGTAAACACACACACACACACACACATGTCCAGTCATACCTCAGTCCTGCCCCGTGATCTTCAGGAGACATCTCCAGATCTTTGGGTATTCTTCAGAATATTTGAAGACGGGTATAAAGGTCGCCAAACACAGGACAGTTGAGATGATACCTCAGCAATATCAGACACAAGAGGAAGCTAGAACTTGTCAGCACGAGCTCAGGTTTGAGACCAACTCAGGTTTTTATGTGCCACACGGCGCGAGAGCAGCTTGTGTTTATCGTCAATGAAGCCCCGGTTGGAGTATTTCAAGCGGCCCGGTCTAAAAATAACCCGGTCACACTGCATTCCAACTGGCAGCCATCAGGAGGACAGAGGGATGGGGTCTGTCAGGGAGGTAGAAACAGCAACACTCCCTCCCACCACCACCCACCACCACCCACCCTGACCCCACCAACACCATCTACCTCCCAAACACACCTCCTCGTGTGTCAGTGACATAGCCAGATGGGAGCGGACATGCGTAACCAAGACAATGTTGTTTATTTGTTGATGACACTGTTTTGTTCATTTAGCGTTCAAGTTAGTGGCGTCTCATGGCAACATTTCCTTGAATTTGATGATCAACAGGTTAGTCACATGACTGGGCATGAAGAGGACACTAAAGAGAGGCTGAGTCTCTCGAGGTTTACCACTCTGTGAGAGACTGCGAGAGCAAAGAGTTCAACAGTTTCAGAATAATGTTCCCAAAAGTGAAATGACACAAATAAAGAATTGTGGATTTAATCATCGAGGGTACATATCATTAAAAGATTCAGAGAGTCTGGAGACACCTCTGTACAAAAGGGACAAGGACCAAGCCAAGACTGGACGTCACTGCATTAAAAACAGACATGACTCTGTAGTGGAAGTCACTGCATTAAAAACAGACATGACTCTGTAGTGGAAGTCACTGCATTATAAACAGACATGACTCTGTAGTGGAAGTCACTGCATTAAAAACAGACATGACTCTGTAGTGGAAGTCACTGCATTAAAAACAGACATGACTCTGTAGTGGAAGTCACTGCATTATAAACAGACATGACTCTGTAGTGGAAGTCACTGCATTAAAAACAGACATGACTCTGTAGTGGAAGTCACTGCATTAAACACAGACATGACTCTGTAGTGGAAGTCACTGCATTAAACACAGACATGACTCTGTAGTGGAAGTCACTGCATTAAAAACACAGACATGACTCTGTAGTGGAAGTCACTGCATTAAACACAGACATGACTGTAGTGGAAGTCACTGCATTAAACACAGACTTGACTCTGTAGTGGAAGTCACTGCATTAAACACAGACTTGACTCTGTAGTGGAAGTCACTGCATTAAACACAGACATGACTGTAGTGGAAGTCACTGCATTAAACACAGACTTGACTCTGTAGTGGAAGTCACTGCATTAAAAACAGACATGACTCTGTAGTGGAAGTCACTGCATTATAAACAGACATGACTCTGTAGTGGAAGTCACTGCATTAAAAACAGACATGACTCTGTAGTGGAAGTCACTGCATTAAACACAGACATGACTCTGTAGTGGAAGTCACTGCATTAAACACAGACATGACTCTGTAGTGGAAGTCACTGCATTAAAAACACAGACATGACTCTGTAGTGGAAGTCACTGCATTAAACACAGACATGACTGTAGTGGAAGTCACTGCATTAAACACAGACTTGACTCTGTAGTGGAAGTCACTGCATTAAACACAGACTTGACTCTGTAGTGGAAGTCACTGCATTAAACACAGACATGACTGTAGTGGAAGTCACTGCATTAAACACAGACTTGACTCTGTAGTGGAAGTCACTGCATTAAAAACAGACATGACTCTGTAGTGGAAGTCACTGCATTTTAAACAGACATGACTCTGTAGTGGAAGTCACTGCATTAGAAACAGACATGACTCTGTAGTGGAAATCACTGCATTAAACACAGACATGACTCTGTAGTGGAAGTCACTGCATTAGAAACAGACATGACTCTGTAGTGGAAGTCACTGCGTTAGAAACAGACATGACTCTGTAGTGGAAGTCACTGCATTAAACACAGACATGACTCTGTAGTGGAAGTCACTGCATGGGCTCAAATTCCCTTATGTTATATTTTTTTTTATTTATGATAAGTTAAATTCTGTCCTCTCAGATTAAATCAATAAATAAAACTCACTGAAATATTAAAACATCACAACTCTTTTGTGAATACTTGACTTAATCAAACCACCTGACTGTGACGAAACACTGACAACGGTTTGTTGTGTTGTTTTCTACCAGTCTGCCTTCGTCCAATCAGAGCGGTCCCCTTGAATCACACCCCCCACTGTGCGAGCAGATCTGATTGGCTTGACTGCTTCCTGTCACACCCCTAAGTCAGTGCAGAAACAGCTGAGTCACATACACACACACACACACACACACACACACACACACACACACACACACTATCTGCACTCAGGTTTCACAACTCTTAAAGACTGTGTGTTTGTTGTGGGAACAAACAGAAGCACAGAAAGTTTTTTCCTTGAAGCCACAAAAACAAACTTCATCCCAGGTCACATGACTTCTGACCACGTGTGAGAGTGATGATTCTCTTTTTGTGTTTTCAGTGATTTTCAGAAATACACACAACAAGTGAAAATGTCTTATTATGGAAACCATCAGGATGTAGAGTCAGACGCTTTACTGACCCATAAAACAGAGCGGACTCATTGGCTGGTCTAAAATAGATCAACACTGTCCGTTTATATATATGCTGTATACGTATATATCCTGACTTATGGAAGTGGTTACTTGATATCAGAGACAGCAAGCTCAGATACAGGATACCGGATAAACATATGATGAGCTCTGAGTGTCCTGGTTTCCATTTGAAGCCTGAGTGGTATCGATCGATCACGTCACAGCAGGTTCTGGTGTACAGTATAAAGTCTGTATAGGCGTTTTTCGACCAGAGACTTTACCCCTGAACTACGTGCGTTTCGACCGGTGGACCCAGGGTCTAAATTTAGTTCAGGGGTAGATAATCTCCCCCCTAAAAAGCCCCTGCTAGGGAGGGTGGTACTTTTCAAAGGTCCCAGGACTTTTGGGGAGTGGGGCCTGCAATGCTGAACGTGTCTGATTGGTAGATTAACCGCAGTGTTTTTATTCCGCCCTCCGTCCACAATAACATCACACACATCTGTGATTCACTTGATTTCTCTTTCTTTCTTTAGTTTTTATTTGTTCTATCTTTTTTGTATGTGTGTGTACTTTTCAAAAGAAGAAGCTGTGATTCTCTTGATTTAGCAGCTTGTAACAGTAGTCTTCTCTCAGCCCACCGTGAATGCGTCTCTCCTCCCGGTGTTGCGGTTTTAAAAGTGACCCTGTAAACTGGAGACCTTCAGCTGAACGTGTCAGTGTTTGTGGAGTTTACACAGCTGTTGAAACACAGAGGGAGTTCCTGGGAATGCAAACTAGTTTAGTTTTTATTAAGATTTCAAAATATCCTCATCAGATATTTAATGATGGTCTAAAGACGTTTATGAGGGATGCATCCGGCTGAGAGTCTCCAGTTAACAGGGTCACTGTTTAAACCAAAACACCGGGCGATCTCTGCGATCACGGCTTTTTGAGTTCAAAAGGATTTTAAAGCCGTGTTGAAACGTCTTTGCTACTCGCGCTTATCTCCTCTCACGTGTTGATTCATTCATTGCTTTTTACATGTTTTTAACCGCAGGCGCAAAATTTTCACTTTTTTTCATGTTTTTCTGCTTCTGGAGTACAATTTCAAATTTGAGGAAAATTAACTTTTTTCGACAGGCTCCGGTGTCAACTTTTTTGTCAAATGTTTTTTGTCAACATTTTTTTTTTGCAAAAATTTTTTTTTGCAAAAATTTTTTTTTTTTTTTTTTTTTTAAATTTTCCCCCAAAACATTTTTTTCAAACATTTTTTTTCCCCAAAAAAAATTTTCAAAGTTTTTTTTCAAAACTGTTTAAAAAAAAAAATTTTGTCACATTTTTTTTGTGTGAAATATTTTTTTTTTTACATTTGTTTTGTAAAAAAAAATTGTGATTTTTTTTTGTCAAATTTTATCTGTCAAATATTTTTTTGTCAATCTTTGAGTCTCCAGTTAACAGGGTCGCAGTTTAAACTGAAACACCGGCCGATCTCTGCCACGGCTTTTTGAGTTCAAAAGGATTTTAAAGCCGTGTTGAAACGTCTTTGCTACTCGCGCTTATCTCCTCTCACGTGTTGATTCAGTGAATCCATCTGTGATGAAATATAGCACCATCTAAAACAGTGCCAGCTGAGTCTCTTCATGCTAACAGGGTAACTGTTGTGTTGCTCATAATGATACTGACAACTGATTGGTGGATACTACTCAGACTACAGAGACCAGAACCCTTCTCAGACTAAAACCCAGACCCTGAGATCCAGATTCAACATGTCTCTGAATCAGAATCTGTAATTACAGGTTAGTTGTAGCTGAAAGTAAAAAGCTTTGTCAGGTCTGTCCTCAAGAGGAGAAGAAAACTACGTCTACAATGTTTGTTTGTTGAATGGAGGTGGGATCCATCATTTCTTATGCTGCGTTCAGGGAAGTCAGGAAATCTGAACGCTGATTGTCTTTAGTGACACAGCATCAAGCAGATTTGTGTCTCAGTGTAAATGTTTACTCTAGAACAGATTATTAGCTGCTCTTCATACAGATATCTGTTTATAGAGAGAAAGAAATCCTCCTCAGATTAACAACCATGGGAGCCGGATTCTGTTCCTCCTGCTTTTGCTCTCCATACAGACTGTTGATACCTGATTGGTGAAACTACTCAGGCTAAAAACATACTACAAACCAAACACTTCTCATACCAACATCCTCAGATCTGTACACAGAGATAACTCCTGTTTTCTCTCCAGCATTTACTTGATACTGAGGTGATCTTTGCTGACTTTGGAGGAGTTGTCTTATTGGAACTTCACACTAAAAGAAGTTTTAGACCCCAGCTGTTTGGCCTGACAGAGCACACACAGGCATTGTTACTCCATTTGCCACTCACACTCACAACACTGACACTGACACTCTGTTGGCTCGACTAACACAGCTGTCAGCTCGCATTTTGGGTCAGCAGCTAATCTCCCGCCAGCCTTTGCCCGAGATTTGCTCTGTGCATTGATGTACAATTACCCACAAGACACCACTGACAGACAACAGCAGGTGACAACAACACAGTCCCACCCTGCTGGCGAAATGTCACAGAGACACAGAGGGAGAGGAAGAGGAGATATTTGGAGGTGTGTATGCGGATGAGGACGAAGGGAGGTAAATTAAGTGTGCACATTTAGGGAACACCTCTAATGCCATCTTTCAAAAGCTGATGCCATACCATGTATGGTAGAATGCGATACACTATAAAGGGCTGCAGTAACTGAATACTTTAGTAATCCAAATCTCAAATTATGAAGCTCATGCTGAAACTGCAGTTCATCCAGCGTCCACTAGGGGCTGGCTGCAGGAACACCAGAGACCACATACACACCCATTCAAAGAAGACGATCTTTACAGCAGAAATAAACATGTTTACAGCCTGGTTCAAAAAACAGTTTAGGTCTGAATAGCTCATTTCTCTATCGGCACACACTCTACAGGGGATGAATTTATTATAACTTGTTATTTTCACAGATATTAAACTTACAAGTTTTGCCCAAATACGGTCATGGCTGACTCTACCTTCTTATTTTGATCTTGTTTTCCCCTATTCTACCTTTGTTTAATATTGATCTTTTTAGGGAGCCCTTTTTAACATCTGGCAAGGGACTACAGATGTAAACTAGCCTTTTGGCTAATTCTGGCATATTTACAGAAGTGTTAATTAATATGCATGGTCCTTTTAAATAATAAACAAATAAATAAAATAAATAAAGATTGACAGGCAGGCCCCCTGTAGCTGTTAACAAAAAGACTAAAGGCCCGCCTCTTTACCTCGCACTAATACGGACGAAGTTAGGTTGACTTCAGCATTTCCAATATGGCACCCGCAGATGATTAGCTTCACAATAGCGCAGGGAGACATCACGGATACTACAACGAGCCCAGGGGTGCAGCTCGCTCGGCTGGAGGTGAAGCTTCCTCAAAAACTGCTCCCCCTGGTGGCTGGCTGCAGTATAGATCAAAAACCCCTTCTCCCACATTCATTTGAATGGGGCTGCAGTCAAACTTTAAAAAACAAATACACATGGTACGAATGTTTCTCTCATCCGTATGCTGTGGTGATATGTAGTTAGTATTTGACTGTTTTGTGTTCAAGGCCTCTTTTTTCTGAAAAGTTTCTTTTTGGTTAGTTATTAGAGGTTAAAAAACGGGGTTTTACTTCCTGTTTGCTTTGACTGACAGCTGCCGTAGAGAGAAACTCCATAGGACCTCGTGACTCTACGCTGTAGGGTGGAGCTCGTTACCTCGGCTTCAAAACCATACACCGGGAAAAGGCGGAGCAACACTGTCCATGTTATATACAGTCTATGGTCCAGCCACACACAGAAACAGAGGAGCTAAATGCTAACAGGCTAACAAGTTTGTTCAACAAACACTGCAGGAAAACACTCCTGTTTTAATTTTTAAAGAATGAGAGGGATCGACGCCAAACTTCAACTTCTTTCTTCGGTAGTAAGGTGATGATCGTAGAGACCAAAGGAGGATTAATGGCACTAATCTGCATCACAGTCTCCCACACACCGATCAGGATGAAGCTCAAAGGAAATGTACACCACACTGAGTGACAGGGAAGACTCTGCTGCTTGTACTGGCTTTATAGATCGACACAAACATGACATGCAAGTTATATTAACAAATTTGTCTCTTGGACATTTTGATTAAGCTCTGCAGAAAAGATGTTTGAATGCACCTGGGAGGAAATGACTTGAAGTCAATTCTGGCCCCACTTTGACCTGAGTTTTCCACCTAGCTGACAGGCTAAAGCTCCCTCTCATAATGCACTGCACTCCTGTGAATTTCCTGAGACCAGTCTTTGGTAAGTCTAATTACTGCTAGTCACGGTCGAGGTAATCTTTATTATCCTCCTCCAGGGGTAATTTGTGGTCCAGCCAGCAGCAAGCACACCAAAAAGAAAAACGCAACATTTCCCCAACAAGCTCGGACGGTGTGTGTGTGTGTGTGTGTGTGTGTGTGTGTGTGTGTGTGTGTGTGTGTGTGTGTGTGTGTGTGTGTCTCTACGCCCGTGAGTCGCCCCTGACCTGGACTCACAGTCTAACAGTTATATAACTCAGATGTGTTGCATCCAGCCTGGCGCCTACAAATCCCTGTCACCTTCCGCTGAATCCCACCGAGCCTCTGCGGCTGGCAGCTGCATCAAGTAATCCCTCACACACACACACACACATGGAAATGCACAATCATGGTTGAAATGAGGTCAGGAGTGTGAACCAGGTGACCCACCACCTCCATCACTGGGTCACCAATCATACGCCAATATGGGTCAAACACTGCAGCATGGATTGGACTACTGAAAATAAAAGTAACATGTTTTTATGAATGTAAGATACAAGATAAGATGGACAGTCCATCTTATCTTATAGATACAGTGGTGGAAAAAAGTTTTCAGACACCCTTCAAATTTTACACAATTTCAAATATTGTCATGAAATATTTGTGGGAAAATATTTTTTTGTGTTTCAAGCATCTTTTTTGTTGATTGTTTAAAAGTAAAACAGTTTCAAGATGTCAGTTCTTAACATTGTCGGTTTCAAAGTCAACAAATAAAACAGAAAGTGTTCAAAACTGAACAAAAATAAATGAACCTGGCTGTGACTGTACTAAGAGAAATTGCACTTGAAGACTTAAGAGTGATTCTCAATGCAATATTTGGGGTGTCCAAAAAAAAAATTCCACCACTGTATATATGACTCTCTACCTCCTCCAGTTGTACAAAAGTGAAGCCATCATACCCCCAAAACAGCACCTTACACGACCCCACCGCAAAATCAACACTATCCCTTTAAGGGAATCAAATATTGAGTAAGGGGACCAAAAAAACAACACATAGTGAACTTGACCTTTGACCTTTCCTCACCAAATTTAAAATCATTCAACCTGGAGCCCTTATGGACATCTGGGCCAATTTTGAAGGCGTTTGCTCTGTCACCAATGCAGAGGTAAAAAAAAACACCAACCACAGTGATTACATGAGGAGGTTTTTGTTGCAGATCAAAGATGCTTGTTAACCCTCTAATGAACACAATTATATTCTATGTAGTTTTTCCCTCGCTGAGTGTATCTTTACCGTAATGTGCAGTGTATCATACCATACACCATTGGAAAGCTCTTCTTCTCTTATTTCGGAAACCGTTTGAATTATTTGAATTGCGCCAACGAATCAGGAGTTCCAGTACTGAGAAGCTCACGTTACAAACTGCTGAATTTTGTCTGTGATTGGACGGTCGTACTGCGGAAGTCAGTACGACCGTTGTCAGTATGACAACTATATGGGCGCAAAGGTCTATTTCCCCACCTTCGTGGTCATGCTGGTGGTTTTTGAATTTTCTAGATATCTTAAACTGTTCAGGATTTACGGTTTTTGAGAAGTACGCATGTCAAATCCTGTCGGCGGCGACGGTTTGGGAACATGAGGGTTAAGGGGCGCTGTTGGCCTAGCGGTCTAAGCGTGCACCACATATACAGAGGCTGTAGTCCTAGTCGCAGAGGTCAGGTTCGATTCAAGCTTTGACCATTAATTGCATGTTGAGCCACCTGAAAGACATCACAGGCCCCCTGCTGGACCCCCTGCAGTTTGCCTATCGGGCAAACAGGTCGGTGGAGGATGCAGTCAATATGGGTCTGAACTACATCCTGCATCACCTGGACTCCCCCAGGACCTACGCTAGGATCCTGTTTGTGGACTTCAGCTCTGCGTTCAATACCATCATACCAGACATCCTGCACCAGAAACTCACCCAGCTCACAGTGCCGGCCTCCATCTGTCAGTGGATCACCAACTTCCTGACGGACAGAAGACAGCAGGTGAGGCTGGGGAGCATCAAATCCAGCACCCGGACCATCAGCACTGGCGCCCCACAGGGATGTGTTCTCTCCCCACTGCTCTTCTCCCTCTACACCAATGACTGCACCTCAGGAGACCCCTCGGTGAAACTCCTGAAGTTTGCAGACGACACCACCGTCATCGGTCTCATCCAGGACGGAGACGAGTCTGCTTACAGACAGGAGGTGGAACAGCTGGCTCTCTGGTGTAGTCAGAACCATCTGGAGCTGAACCCGCTCAAGACGGTAGAGATGACAGTGGACTTCAGGAGAAGCCCCCCCCCACTCCCCCCCCTCACCATCCTGAACAGCACTGTGTCTACTGTGGACTCTTTCAGGTTCCTGGGATCCACTATTTCCCGGGACCTGAGGTGGACCTCCCACATAGACACAATCAGAAAAAAGGCCCAGCAGAGGATGTACTTCCTGCGTCAGCTCAGGAAGTTCAACCTGCCTCAGGAGCTGCTGATCATGTTCTACACCTCCATCATCCAGTCTGTTCTGTGTACCTCCATCACTGTCTGGTTTGGCTCTGCAACCAAACTAGACAAACACAGACTGCAGCGGACTATAAGGACTGCAGAGAAAATCATCGGTGTCGACCTGCCCCCCATCCAGGACTTGTACCGGTCCCGGGCCAGGAAACGGGCAGGGAGCATTACCGCTGACCCCTCACACCCTGGACACAAATTCTTCAAACTCCTCCCCTCCGGCAGGCGCTACAGATCACTGTGCGCCAAAACAACCCGCCATAAGAACAGTTTCTTCCCCCAGGCTGTCACTCTGATGAACACTAAACCATAACAGTGTCATACCTGTCAGATAAATACTCTCTGTAAATATACATGTAGATATACAATGCAACAATTCTCAAGCAGAATTCCATATTTCTATTTTTTGTATTATTTAACTTCTATTTTATAATGTAAAACTACCTCTGCAACTCACCACTGCACTTTATCATATTATTTTAGCCTGTACATATTAGTCAAGCTATTTGTTGTTTCTTTGTATTTATAGCTAAGGTTATTGTTATTATATTTCATTTTATTTTTTATTGTAGTTCTTATTCTTATTCCTATTCTTATGCCTTGTACAAAGAGAGCACAGTTTACCAAAGTCAAATTCCTTGTGTGTTCAAGCATACTTGGCGAATAAAGCTGATTCTGATTCTGATTCTGATGTCCTCCCCCACTCTCTACTCACCACATTCCTCTTTCTTCGCCTGTCAATTAAAGGCGAAAATGCCCCCAAAATATAACTTAAAAAAAAAAAGATGCTTGTTAATATTTGAGACAATAAAAGCTATTTTAAACATATGATATCGCCTAGAGCTCTTGAAAGGGTTTGTTTGTTGCTCTTGAGTTGAGACGTTCTGGTAAAAATGCTGCTTTAAAGGTCGAGAAGGAACAAAAAAGCCCACAACTACGACTTTAACATGATCTTAATCTGGAAACTGACTCATTCTTTTATTGTTTTGGTCTTTTTGGCCCTTTGAGTCTGCAGCCTGTGCTCTCTTTGGAGTGAAGGTGCTGAAGAGGGCTCATGGACACTCTGCCTTGTTAAACTGTCTGCTCTCAGGCTCCCTCTTGTGGTCAGAGATGATACAGCGTGTCAGGATTTAAAGCTCTCACATCATGGAGTGTAGATTCACAGCAGAAACATTCACCAGGCATTTCAGATGTTCAAAGAGTCCATGAAAGAGCAGAAACAAGGATGCTGTGCCTCCAAAGAGAAACCGGGTCAATGCTTTAAAAACATACATCTGCTTTTAAACAAGTCATCCAACTACTTCACTCAGGGGGACTCGAAGTTTGGACACCCTCAGAAGCAGAGTACCGCGGGCCGGCTTCATTTGTTGGAAGCTTTATCACACCTTCGCTCTCCAGATCTCAGGAAGTGTTTTCCCACGCCGTGTCCTCAGCTCTCCTCTGGAGTAAACGGACTAATCCCTCCAGTAAACACTTGTTTATCACAAGGTGAGTGTGTGATTTGTGTCCTGAGAGTGAACGAGCCGTCACATGGTTCAGTCTCAGATTAGACAGTCATGTGTGACCAATCAGCTCTGCAGCTCTGCAGCTCTGCAGCGTCTCAAAGTCCAGAGAACGTTTAGGATGACTGAGAGGATGTTGTTCTGTTTACAACACAACCTCTGCATCCAGTACACACACCTTCACGAATGCACAGTCGCCGTGTCGTGTTAACAGGATATCCTCGATAGCACGCGAAGCATGGTCTGACGAAATGCTGAGTTCACCACCCTTTAGAGGGAACTCATTTCTGCAGCTTGAACTCGTGATCTCATTCTTTCGTTCACTACCTAAAGTGACGGTTGGAACGTAGATCGAAGGGTAAATCAAAAAGGCCTGACTCCAACTTGGTAGATAATCTCCTTTGGAATCATCTACCAGTCAGGGACCGGGAGGCAGACACCCTCTCTACTTTTAAGAGTAGGCTTCAAACTTTCCTTTTTGATAAAGCTTATAGTTAGAGCTGGATCAGGTTTGGACCAGGTCTTAGTTATGATGCTATAGGCTTAGACTGACACACTGGGATCCTGTCTTTCCCTCTCTCTCCTCTCTCTGCCTGTCTCTCACTTTAACTCTTCCTGTCCCATTAAAGTTACTAACCATAGACCTTTCTGGAGTCCCTGAGCTCCCTTGTCTCGTAGGTTCCTCTGGATCTCTGCTGTAGATTCCTTTTTTGGGTCTGTCTTTCATTCTCTTTCTTTCTTCTAGGCTTAGACTGCCGGGGGAACTGATACATTGGCACACTGGGATCCTAACTCACCCCGTAAGTCACTTCTCTGTCACTTAAATGAAGGTATGGTTTTTTCTTACTCTCCTCTATCCCTCTCTCCAACACGGTCTCAGCAGATGTGTGTCTAACATGAGTCTGGTCCTGCTGGAGGTTTCTGCCTGTTAAAGGAAGTTTGTCCTCTCTGCTGTAACTAGCTAAATACTGCGAGGTGCAATGCTCATGGTGGATTAAGGTGGGATCAGACTGAGTCTTATCCTGTCTTGGTGTTGGGTCTCTGTTCATAATTTGACATAGAGTACGGTCTAGACCTGCTCTGTTTGGAAAAGCGTCTTGAGATAACGTTTGTTGTGATTTGGCGCTATACAAATAAAGATTGGTTGATTGAACTTAAATTCAGGACCAGGACCACGCCTAAACCACACCCTCAATCACTTGACAAGCCTACTTAAACGTAGCCACCCTCCTCCAACCGTTTGTCTGTGATTCTTCAACCCACCCTTCCTCACCTTTCTCTACTCCACTTAACCTCTTTCCTTATCCCCTTCTACTCAACGTGTGCTCGCTTCTTCTATGCACTTGTCTACTTCCAGGCACAACCTGAGTCAAGATCAGCTCGGCAGGATAACGCTGAGACGGGACCCCCATCCCGAGTCTCCTTCTGCTGGGCCACACTACACACACATAACTCGTGAAATGTTCAAACTCATATCCTTGTGTGGAGTGGTCCTTGCTAATGAACTTAGCCACTAAGCTAACCCCAAACACTGAGAGAAGAAATGTAGTTTTCTAAATGTTTTCTGGGATTAAAACTGTGATCCAAACTGTCAACAAACAAAAGCAGTTCTTACCTCGTGGTCATGCTGCGCCATAAATGAGCCCCTGGAGGAGAGAAAAAAGAGCGTGTTATTGATCATCATTTAAAAGGCACAATAACTGAGAGTGAAGTGAAGTGCTCTGCAGCATCAGAGACACTAACTGTATATATAAGTGCTGAGGAGGACAGAGAAATAAAAAGCCGTCATCATTCCTTGGATACTGGAAGATACAGTGAGAGCATCCCTGACAGAAGGATTACACGTCTCTGAGGAGGAGTGTGATGGTAAACAGGGAGCGTCTGACTCATCCTCACGTCACACTTGTTTTTACTCATCGGGCTAACGAAGAAATGTGAGGGTGAGGTCATCTCAAAGACTGAGGCGACGAAGTTCATGGAAGAACAGTGTGTTGAGCGTCTTTTTGCATGAGCGAGTCTTTAAACTGCGTACGGAGTACTAACATCAGACTTCCACCAGATCCGCTGCGGTCCGGCTCCATGTGTCCGTCATCACCCACCAGTTGTGTTTTCAGAACCCAGCATGGAGCAGGACCGCCAGACAGCTGGAGTCATGTGACCGAGGTTTTCCCCGCTGTAATCCCTGAATCAAGGATTCTCCTCCTCCTCCTCTCCTCATCCATGTTGTCTTTCTGGTCCTCTGAAAACCTCTGACCTGTTGACTCCAGGCCTGGCTCCGCTCATCATGACTTTGGTTTGTTGTTGTAGTTAAGTGAAATACGATCTGGTGATAACATAAGGTGATATCAAATTCTGATTTGAATACAAGTATGATTTCTCCCTTTCTCCACAAATCTGAGAAGAAAAGTCAGATTTAAGACTTTAATCATTTTTGGAAAAATGAATTCTGAAAATCTGAAGTCTGACTTTGAACAAAAACTTGAGAAAAAATGTTAAAATTCTGATTTTAAAACTTAAAATCTGAGAAAAATATTAATTCTGACTTTTTTCTCAGAATTCTGAAAAAAGTTGAATTCTGAGAAAAAAGTTTTAAATCAGAATTTAACCAGAAATGTATCGAAAACCCTGTTGCAAAAAGTTGGAATTCAGACTTTATTCCAATAAAAGAATAACAATTCTGAACGCCAACTTTTTCTTAGAATTTTTAAAAAGTCTGAGTTAGACTTTAATTTAGAAATCTGAGATGAAGATTAAATTCTAACTTTAAACAAGAAATATCAAGAAACCCCGAAATCAGATTTTTAATCTTAGAATCTGAGAAAAAGAATGACTTCCCCCTGGAGTCATGTGACCGAGGTTTCCCCCGCTGTAATCACTGAATCAAGGATTCTCCTCCTCCTCCTCTCCTCATCCATGTTGTCTTTCTGGTCCTCTGAAAACCTCTGACCTGTTGACTCCAGGCCTGGCTCCGCTCATCATGACTTTGGTTTGTTGTTGTAGTTAAGTGAAATACGATCTGGTGATAACACAGAGTGTTTTATTCTGAAAATTAACCGGATGTTTTCATTTTGTTTTGGTGAAACCTGACTTCCTGTCCCGCTCCATCTGCTCTGTTGAGATTGATGTGTCGTGCTCCGGCATCCGGCACAAATAGAAGTCTTGTGTATCTGATCCGGAGGACTCAGACCTGCCGGATCAGAGACGCAGCCGGAACGCATCAGAGCGGATCCAGTGGAAGTTAACACATTGACTAGAATAGAAACTTATCAGATCCGGTGCTGTGACGGGGATCCGGTGGAATTTGGCCGTAGCGATACCGAGCAGACGTAAACAAACTGGTAGCCCACCATCTTGGCGCATGTGCAAAACGTATAAACAAGAATTGCCACGCCCAGAAACGTTTGTTTTTGAAGACCCCACAAAAACGACAAAACAGAGCTCTCGAAAAACTCCACCTTGGAAGGTATTTTTGAAAACCTTTGTTTTCAGTGACCTAAAACTTGGTTTACGTGGATGTAACGACACACGGAGAGAAAAATGATGTTAAAAATATCCACATAATAAACAGATTCAGTGTGAAATGCAGACCATGGTTTGCAGAGGCACATAACCTGCTGCGGACGTTCTGGACTCCAGCGGCAACAGCTACTACTATTCGTCTCATCACTATCACCTCTCCCTCTCTCTCTTATACTCCTCTGTCCCTCTTTCAAGACCCAACACGGTCTCAGCAGATGTGTGTCTAACATGAGTCTGGTCCTGCTGGAGGTTTCTGCCTGTTAAAGGAAGTTTGTCCTTGCCACTGTAACTAGCTAAATACTGCGAGGTGCAATGCTCATGATGGATTAAGGTGGGGTCAGACTGAGTCTGATCCTGTCTTGGTGTTGGGTCTCTGTTCATAATTTGACATAGAGTGGTCTAGACCTGCCCTGTTTGTAAAAGCATCTTGAGATAACGTTTGTTGGGATTTGGCGCGATACAAATAAAGGTTGATTGATTGATTGATAACGTGGTCAGACGATAGCCGGTGGTTTGAATGTCGTCATTGCTCGGTTTGTGCAGCACCAGAAACAAAATATTAAACATGCTCATGAATGAGTCAGCATTTTATATTCTAAGGTATCTGAAGAGTTACCGGTGGATCTGCTCCGGATGAAGTCTTTGGCGGTCACAGTGACGACCAGCAGAACCAGCAGGACGGCCGCCAGGCTGAGGGTCCGCAAAGAGCTGAAGGCCCCGAACCTGGAGAGGAACAAAACACCACAGCATGGATTAAACCAACACTGCTCAGCTTTTCAGAAGACAGAAGTGCTCGCTTGTTGAGTCTCTGAATGATGAGCGTCTTTGTGAATCGACTTTACCGCTACACTCGAGGTTCAAAGAAGAAGAAAACAACCACCACTCTCTTCTGCTTGGAGTGTTTTTACGCAAAACCAAAGTAAATCTATCCACTTATTCTGAAATGTCGCAGTAAGACTGTCCCTTGTGTTGTCTCTGAGACTTTCTGGGGAGGATTTCCTCAAATAAATAAAAGCGTTTAATCAGGATAAGTTCGGTATTCAGCATTTTTTGTAAACATCAAAGAGGATGGCTGGAGTGTTTGAATCCTGTACATTAAATTATGTAATATAATTAGATTCAAGTTACGGGTGGAGTTTGCTAGCCTTCACATTCTGACACAGTAGGTGGCGACATTAAAAACAGAGAAGAAGAACAAGTGCAGCTGCATCAAGCTGACGAGAGAGTCAAAATGGGGTCACCGGTGTGGATGTTTTCACTACGGTAGCTGCAGCTAGCATTAGCATACAAAAAACTAACAAATTCTGTAGAGCTGATTTAACAAAGACACCCGAAGCTGAAAGGGATAAAGGAGACACTTTTTATTTATCTGCAAAAATGTGAAGTTTGATGAAAGATATATTTGCTCTACATCTATCTAAATGGGGAAATTGATCTTTTTCCAGCAATAGCATAAAGAATTTAGTTTTCAAGGAGGTTTATTCTACAAAGACAATTGTTTTCCAGAGGAGGTACTTTTAATTTGACTTTTTTGAAGTAGTTTTGGTTCATGGTGCTTAATGTCACAGTCAGAGAAATATTTATTTTTATGAGATGTAAAATTCAGTCTCTTTAAGTTGTACTGTAGCTTTGTTTCAAGCTAGACATCTAGCTAAAAGTTATACTGCTTTAATTACTATTTTCAGGAGAAAAACACAAAATCGATCAAAATTGTAAATTTAGTTTTTTGTAAAGAAAAAAATCGGGGATTTTATTCCAAGGCCAGATCGCCCAGCCCTAATGTATGGAGAATATAACGCTAACATAAATCTGTATGATACGCATAAAAGGCACATTTTTGTAATTTGAAGCAAAAATAATCAACTTTAAACCTCTGATTTGTTGAATATAACTGTGTCAAATTAAATATATAGACTTATCTTTTATTAAATATCAGTGGCTTTAGTAAATGGAAAGTAAAAGTTACTGTAAGACCTTAAAAAAAAATGTAATTCAGCTCATGATTGATCCATTAATGAGGCTCAACACAAACACAGCTGAAGTGGTGAAGAAGGCCCAGCTGAGAGTTCTCAGGAAGAACAACATCCCTCAGAAGCTGCTGGTGTCTTTCTATTGCTGCTCAACAGAGAGCATCTTGACCTTCTGACTCTGTGTGTGGTTTCTTTTATTTTATTTTTACTTTATTTTATTTCATTTTTACTTTATTGTATTTCATTTTTACTTTATTTTATTTTATTTATTTTATTTTATTTTTACTTTATTTTATTTCATTTTTATTTTACTTTATTTTATTTTTACTTTACTTTATTTTATTTTTACTTTATTTTATTTCATTTTTATTTTACTTTATTTTATTTTTACTTTACTTTATTTTATTTTTACTTTATTTTATTTTATTTTTACTTTACTTTATTTTATTTTTACTTTATTTTATTTTATTTTTACTTTATTTTATTTCATTTTTACTTTACTTTATTTCATTTTTACTTTACTTTATTTTATTTTTACTTTATTTTATTTCATTTTTACTTTACTTTATTTTATTTTTACTTTATTTTATTCTTTTTTATTTTATCTTATTTTATTTTATTTTATTTCATTGTATTTTATTATATTTTGCCTTTATCATTGCTATTATTATTGTTATTATATTATTGAACTATGTTAGTACATTGTTGTATTCCCCTGTAAGCTGCTGTAACAAAATCAATTTCCCCCAACGGGGGACCAATAAAGTATATCTTATCTTATATATATATATATATATATATATATATATATATATCACTTCATTTCGTTGTACTTGTGACAATGACAATAAATATATTTTCTTCAATTAAAGAGAGAAACACTCTAAATTCAAACAGCTGAATAGTTTGATATGTTTCCCTGAGATGTATGTTCAGTCCAAAGTTATAATAATGTTCCTTCAATAACATGAGCTCAGTGTTATTATGATGGGAGTGTGTCAGATATCCCTGCGTCATGATGCCTACCAGATCCCCGTGTTGGCTGCAGCAAACAGAGCTGAGGTCCTGCAGGGTCTCTGCCTCCAGCTGACCAGGCCGGTGAGCCTCCACCCGGCCTCCTCTCCTCGGGGTGCCCGGCTCGGAGGCCCCTGAGGCCCGGCAGCCTCCACCCCGCCGCCCGCAGCTCCTGTTTCCCGGCTCCCCAGCATTGGACAACGACCGGGGCCCCTCTGGTGTGCCGCTCCGCTCCTCCAGCAGAGAACCGCGTCAAGCTGCGGGGAGTGGGGGAGATTGGACTTCCGGCTGTAGCCTATCAAAATAAAAGCAGGGGCGGTTTGTGTAAGGTTTGAAAATAAAAGGAAATACTTCCAGACATGTATCAGTACATTTAATACACATTGTTTTACTGAAGGTGCATTCTCCAGTGTAGAAGAACAAAACAACTGCAGTTCCCAATGTGGCCACAAGAGGCTCAATCCAAAAGTGAGCCAGCCCCCATAAGGTCCCCATTAGATTCAAGATTCAAAGGTTTTTATTGTCAATTTTCACTATATATACGAGACATACAGGAAAAATGAGATGCTGTTTCTCTCTTCCAGCTTTTAAATATCTAAAATTTAAATATAAAATGTAATAAAATACAGTTATACAAAAACAGCCTATGTACACAGGGCAGGTGACAGTTAAAAAAAAGGACAATGTAAATAGATAACAGTGCAATTAAGGTGATATTAAGGTGCAGACAGTGAGGACGCTCTCGATGGTACCTCTGTAAAAGGAGAACACGATGGGGGGTAGGACTTGTGCTCCCTTCAGTTTGTGGAGGAAGTAGAGCCGTTTTTGAGGACATAGGATAAGATGATTTTTTTTTTGACCCCCGCATAAGCACAAATTGAGAATAATTTTAAATAAGTTCAAATAAAAATAAAAACAGATAGATAAAAAAATAAGAATAACAATTTTAAGTATATACTAATGTAAAAAATAAATAAAAATTAAAAATAAGATGAAATGAACGTGGTTACAGTCCAGACCATAAAGCAATTTTGGTGTCTTTATGACTCAAATAAATGTGTTGTATGTTTGTTCTGTGCTTTTCCAACTCTGGGGAGTTAAGATATTCTGACGTTAACTTGAGGACATAATCATAAAATTATTCACAGGAAGTTGAAGTAAATTAAATGTATGGACGGACTATTGAATCTTTACAAAATTCCAACATCAATGGGAGAGTTAAAGGTCTAAATAAAGGGTTTAATCAAGTATTTTAGTTTGAAGTTTCAATGAGAACTTGGCGTCTTCAGTGGTTCTAAACCTGAGGACAGGGACCTCCTAAAGGGGTCACAGGTTAAATCTGTGGGGTACTGTGCTGAGCGGGAATAAACGTACAAGTCTTTAACACACTTTTCCCTAATAATCCCTTTTCACTTATTAAATATGTCATAATATTACATTATTACTTTATTTTAAGACATAAAACAGCATTGTTCGAACCAGCATGATACATTTAATAAATTTGCTTTTTCTCGCCTTTTATTCTGAAATATGAAACATCCCACTTCCGGTCCTCAGTATGATTTTTCTGACTTGATTCATCCTCTTCACTTGTGACTTCAGCTGCTGCCTGTTCTGTGGTTTAGATCATTGACGTCAGTGTGTCATGTATTGCACTGTGTGGTGATATATTGTAGTTTTATACATTATACAGAATCTAATCCTTAAAGGAAACAAGGAGGAAATATAAATATATATATATATATATATACATATACATATATATAAGTCTCTTTATTTATGAATTAACTCCCATTAAAGACAGTATCTGTCATGCAAATAGAATTTAAGAACTTTATATGAATTGTCTTGATCTTTACCTTTTAGGGGCGTCCTCTCTTCCTCAGTTAATCACATATTATGATATATCACATGTGCCACGTGCCGTAGTTTTGTGGTGTTTCCTTTTCTCTCTGTGCTCCCAGCCTCACTGCTGCAGCTGGTGATTTGGCCACACCTGTACCTGATTACCAATCAGTGGCAGGAGAGAGGAAGCAGTCTGGCAGTGGGCCTTTGGCTGTTAGTGTGCGCGTGTGGACGTCTTCCTGAATTTTGCAACTTCAGTGGAAGGAGTGTTTGCTTGAGGCGTCTGACTTTATGTTACTTCTTGTTGTGGTTTTTTGAGTTGATAGTACTAGTTTCTATTTTGTTGTTTAAGAAACAACCTCCTTTAAGTTTTGCTTTAAAGGTTACATATTCTGCTCTTTTTCATCAACATATATTGGTCTAAGAGGTCCCCAAAACATGTCTTTAAAGTTTATGCTCATAAAAACTCTTTGAAATCAGATTCTGGTCTGCCTGTAAACCCCTCTTTTTCAGCACTGCTCAGAACAGGCTGTTTTCTGTGTCTGTGCCTTTAAATGAGAATGAGCTCTCTGACCACGCCCCCTCAGGAAGTGGGTGTGGCCTCGGCTCTCCAGCACGTTGATCTAATGTTTACATGTTGGCTGAATATACACGGCTGCTCACAGACCAGCGTAACTTCAACCCTCTGAATCTGATCCAGAATCTGATCCTGACGGAGAGGCGCCTGCAGGTCGCCGGTTCGATTCCCGGCCGGTCGACCATTTCCTGCATGTCTTCCCCCGCTCTCTACTCCCCTCATTTCCTGTCTCTCTTCAGCTGTCCTATAAAATAAAGACAAAAAGGCCAAAAAATATAACTTAAAAAAAAGATCGTCTTTTTTGAATTGGTGTGTATGTGGTTTTCGGTACTTCCGAAGCCAGCCTCAAGTGGACGCGCGAGGAACAGCAGTTTTTAACACTTCCGCATTGGACTCAATTCTTCAGGCCCCATGTCCCATCTGTTAACATGGAGGAGGCGGGGTTTATGACCTATACTGCAGCCTGTCACTAGGGGGAGCTCTAAATATTTTGGCTTCACTTTTGAGAGGCTGTCATACTGCTCTTTTGATAGTTTTTGACTGAAATGTTGAGATGGAACACACACACACACACACACACACACACACACATGATTAAACATTATCATGCAGACACATTCATGTTGAATGTGCTTGCACGCCCTCAGATCATTAAGAGAGCTGTAGATGTTAGACATTTGTGTGTGTGTGTGTGTGTGTGTGTGTGTGTGTGTGTGTGTGTGTGTGTTGTGTGTGTGTGTGTGTGTTGTGTGTGTGTGTGTGTGTGTGCGTCAGCCACTAATTGGACTGAATTTCCCTGTGCAACAAAAGATCAGGCTCGAAAATTCCAGCTCTGGTTTGTACAGGCTTTGCTTTGTTGTCCCTTCGCCTCTTGTTTGTTCTCTTCTAATGCTGTGTTAACAGTTATCTCTCGCCCTCTCTCTCTCTCCCTCTCTCTCTCTCCCTCTCTCTTTCTCTTTATCTTTCAGTCTCTCTCACTTTCCCTTCATGTGGCTCATCAAAGTTTTTTTTTCATGCCCAAAACGAAGCACCGTTACCCCGACTGCTCAGAGGCCAGATCCACGGAGGACTTCCCACATCAACTTTTAAATCTCTCTCCCTCTCTCTCTCTCCCTCACCCTCTCTCCCTCACCCTCTCTCCCTCTCTCTCTCTCACACACACACACACAAGTATCAGGAGCCTGTTGGACAGCCACGATGAACCCCAGACCTTCAGTGGAGTCAACTGTTGTCACAACCTTCATCTATGGGGGACTTGCCGTGTCCCTCGGTGCTGCGCCTGGACCCGAGCTTGAGGTTGGACTTCTCTGAGGGGGGTTAGGGACTCAGACCAGGATGATGATAGAGCAGCAGGGCACTGAAGATGGCGGCGGTGGAAGTGGAAGAGGAGGTCGCCACGTGGAGGTACTGAACACCGAGGAGCTGGAGTGTAAGATCTGCTACTGTGCGTACAACCTGGGGGGTCGCAGGCCGAAGGTGCTGGAGTGCTGTCACCGTCTGTGCGCCAAATGCCTCGCCAAGATCCTGGATCTGGGTGAGTCACCACCAAACGCCGTGGTGTGTCCATTCTGCCGTTATGTGACCCGCCTCCCAGGTGAAGCGATCAGCAGCCTGGCGGATGATTGTAACCTGGTGGCGGCGCTGACCCTCCGGAGCAGGAACCAGAGGAACATCCAGCTCCACCAGGAGGCGACCACAGAGCTGCTCCTCAGCCCCCGCCGCCTGAGCTCGCTGATGGGAAGCAACCCAGCTATGACCTCCCCTTCCTTCTCCTCCTCTTCCTCCTCCGCATCCTCCTCCACCACCTACTCCTCCATCCGGGGCTCCCCTAACTTTGTAGTCATCACCATCATGGAGCCTCCGCCGGTGCCTGCAGCCACCCAGGACCTCCACCTCCACCAGCAGCGACACGGATCACATGCATTACACCGGGGCTACCGCTCATCCAGTCTGGACTCCATGGCGTCCATCACGCAGAGGTGGACTGTGTGGAACTGTGCGGCCCTCCTGTGCCAGACCTCGGCCCGGGCTCTGGTGTGGGTTCTGGGGCTGCTGTACTTCAGCTCGCTGCCCATGGGGGTGTACCTGCTCATCATGCAGAGGACGACGCTCGGGGTGCTGCTGGTGAGTCTAGTGCCCGCCAGCCTCGTCATGATCATGGTCTACGGGTTCTGCCAGTGCATCTGCCACGAGCTGTGGGACTGCATGCCGCCATAATGGGACCAGATGAAAGGGTTTGCTTCAAACATGTCGGACAATGGGTCTCCAGAGTTCACTAATGAGGATGTTACTGTGTAACACTTTACTTCAATGGGAGGAGAAGATGCTCCTTTTCTTTATTAAAGAGAAGAACATTCTGTACATCACTGATGGAGCTCACAGTTTGGGGCTTTGATTCTTTATACATGTGAATTTTGTGCTTTTTGTAGCTTGGCAGCCGACTAATAAACCCCATAGAGCTAAAAGTTTCACTTTGAGGTCACTTCTGGAGGAATCGGCTCAAAATAATAAATATGAAATCACTGTTTTAATGAGAAACATGAAGGTAATTAAAGAATGTAAAGAATCTTAAACTACAGAGTCCCAAAAAGTTGTTTTATTATATCTTGTGCACATAATATTATCTTGTGGGAGCATGTTAATATCTTGTGTGCATCACACAGCCTATAATGTGCTGTGGTTGTGGTTTTGTATGACACTTAAAATGAGTAGAATTGATGTCTTTGTGTAGATGGGATTCAAATTTAGGCTGGAGAATAACCTCAGGGGAAAAGCTGCCACATCCTAACATCCCTAAAATGTTTTTTCTTTTTCAAAATGATGAAATAAAAATGTTTTTCCTGACACCTTGATGTTGTAGCCATGTGACCCTGGTTAGTGCTCACAGGCGGATTCAGTTTTATTAACGGAGCCCAAATCAGAAATAAGACTAGATTCTAAATAACAGACGGGTAGAATTGGAAAATAATCTCTGAGAAACATCTGATTTGTTCGGTGGCCCTGAAGGTCAATTGCAATAAACAGTCATGATACAAAAGCAAAAAAAAAACAAAAAACTTTTTTTTTTCATAAATTAAAAAAAAAAAAAATCAAGAAACTCAAAAATACTTCACATAATGCAAAAAAAAATCCAGAAATTCACAAACAAAACTAATATTGAGAAAAAAAACATTTAACAAAGCAAAAAGATATCTCAGGAAATGAAAGATAACAACTAAAAAAAATTATTTTGATTGAACGCAAAATTATTTCAGGAAACGGAAAAAAACAACATTTTGCAGACAAAAAAAATTGTGGAATACAAAAATATTTCACGAAACGCAAAAAGCCACATTTTGCATACAATTTTTTTTTTGTTGAATAACAATGTTTTTTCACCAAACGCAAAAAAACAACATTTTGCAGACAAAAAAAAATTTTTGAATACAAAAATATTTCACGAAATGCAAAAAACAACATTTTGCAGACAACATTTTTTAACTGAATACAATTTTTTTTCATCAAACGCAAAAAAAACCCATTTTGGAGACAAAAAAATGTGTTGACTACAAAAATATTTCACGAAATGCAAAAAACAACATTTTGCAGACAAAATTTTTTTTGTTGAATAACAATGTTTTTTCACCAAACGCAAAAAAAAACATTTTGCAGACAAAAAAAAAAATTGTTGAATACAAAAATATTTCACGAAACGCAAAAAGCCACATTTTGCATAAAATTTTTTTTTTGTTGAATAACAATGTTTTTTCACCAAACGCAAAAAAACAACATTTTGCAGACAAAAAAAATTTTTTGAATACAAAAATATTTCACGAAATGCAAAAAACAACATTTTGCAGACAAATTTTTTTTTGTTGAATAACAATGTTTTTTCACCAAACGCAAAAAAAAAACATTTTGCAGACAAAAAAAAAATTGTTGAATACAAAAATATTTCACGAAATTCAAAAAACAACATTTTGCAGACACAAATTTTTCATTGCATACAAAAATATTTCATGAAACGCAAGAGTAACTCATGAAACGTGGAATAATTAATAAAAAAAATATTTTTCAATTGACACAAAATAATTTTCTTTTATAAATCTTTTTTTTAAATATTAAATTTTTTATGAAACATTTTTGTGTTTTGTAAAAATTATTTGAGCGTTTTATGAAACATTTTTGCATTTCATGATTTTTTTTTGGTGTTGAGTAAAATATTTTTGCTTCAAGTAAAATGTTTTCTGTTCATTAAAAGTTTGTGCAGTTGACCTTTCAGGGCCTCCGTAGATTTAAAGGGGAAGTGATGTAATAATTACATAATGCAGGACGACAGGTGGGCCTCTGACACTGAGTGTACAACTGTACACAAGTCTTTAAAATCCGAAGATGTAATGAGGGTAAAGAGGGTGTAACAAAGTCAAACATCTTGGCTGTGGTTGAATTTTTTGAAGGTGAATGATTCAGAAATTAGTCAAAGTAATGAGCAGATTTCATGTTGAAAGCAGGAAAAGAAGCTCCCCACAAAAAAAGAGGGGGAAAGAAAATAGTCATGATTTGATTTTGATGAGTCAGAGCCCATTTTCTGTGGGGAGGTTTGAACCTGAACCACCAGAGGGCACTGTGACAGCTCTGTCATACCCTCTCCTGCTCTTACAGTTAAAGTCTGCTGTCCTCCTTCAGTTGAGAGGGGTCCAGCTGCAGACCTCCTCAGTCAGGCCACTACCTCTCCTCTTCCTCCCAGTAACACAGTCCAGTCAGAGCCTCTCCACAACCTCACTGCCAGCTGAGGAGAAAATAAGACAGACAGCAGAGGTCATGAATCAGAGTTTAATGAGTCTCTAAAGACTCATCAGCTGGTCCAAAACGCTGCAGCTCAAGTGCTCACTAGACCTAGGAACAGAGAGCACATCACTGGCTCCCAATAAAACCTAGACTAGAATTTAAAATCCTCCTTCTGACCTTAAAGAGCTCATAGTGCCCTATTACCCTTCTACACTACGCTCCCAACATGCAGGCCTGCTTATCGTACCTAAAGTCTCCAAAAGTAGTCTGGGAGGTAGAGCCTTCAGTTATCAGGGCCCCCTCCTTTGGAATCATCTACCAGTCACGGTCCGGGAGGGTCCAAACAGAGCAGGTCTAGACCGTACTCCATGTTCTATTATTAACAAAAGACCCATTATCAAGACAGGATAAGACCTAGTCCCATCTGACAGACCGGACTCAGTCTGATCTCAGCATGTACTGACCTCAGAGTCTCCAGTCTGTAGAGGGGACTCTCCTCAAGCTCACACAGCTGCTTCACTCCTGAATCCTGCAGCTCGTTGTTTCTCAGGTCCAGCTCTCTCAGGTGGGAGGGGTTGGACTTCAGAGCAGAGGCCAGAGAAGCACAGCTGATCTCTGACAAGCTGCAGGATATCAATCTGAATAAAAAAGAAATGATGAAGATTAAATATGAGACATGAAGCCAACAGGATCCAGGTTAAACTGTCAAAACACAACATGTGACAAAGAGCTCTCATTAATGTTAAAGTCAGTTATGCTACATTCCTCCAGAGATGAGTGTGTGACTGAAATGTGTTCATATGTGTTGTGTTGCTCCTTAGCCTCTGTGGACCCTGGCTCCCCCCTTCCCTCCTTTGTGACATTGGCTGTTGAATTTGGAGCCTGCAGCCAATCACAGTCTGTGGGGGGAATATAAAGGATGGGGGGCTGCTCCTCTGGGCCTCTGAAGGCTGGTTTATACTTCTGCATCCACCCTACGCCGCAGTGGTCGACGCCGACGTGAACACTACATACTTGTGCGTCAACGGCAAATATAAACACAACATGTTTATCTATAGATAAATCAAGGGAGTTATTTTTAAAAAATTGCATTTATCAACGCTTTTTCTCACAGAAATGGGTTTGAATCTGTTTTAGTGAGCACATCTTCTTACACGGGACTACCACTCAGAGACGCAGCCAGAAGGCAACGGAGCGGATCCAGTGGAAGTTAACACATTGACTAGAATAGAAACCTATCAGATCTGGTGCTGTGACGGATCAAGGACGGACCGTAAGACACAACTTTCAAATCAAATTCATCTCAGCAATAAAGTCAAACTGGTGTCTGACCTCAGAGTCTCCAGTCTGCAGAGTGGACTCTCCAGAAAACCACACAGCTGCTTCACTCCTGAATCCTGCAGCTCCTTGTTGTAACTCAGGTCCAGCTCTCTCAGATGGGAGGGGTTGGACTTCAGAGCAGAGGCCAGAGAAGCACAGCTGATCTCTGACAAACCGCAGCCCCTTAATCTGAATAAAAAATATGATGAAGATAAAAATTATTATCCAATCAGATGTGTTCATGTTTGAAATGTGTAGCTCAACATTGCAATGATCTTTGTCCTAAAATACACGGTTATTGAGGATCATCATAACGTCAGCCTTCTACAGACATCATCCAAACATCACAACATTCATACACCTGTTCATGTCAACACAACATTCATACACCTGTTCATGTCAACACAACATTCATACACCTGTTCATGTCAACACAACAGTCATACACCTGTTCATGTCAACACAACAGTCATACACCTGTTCATGTGAACATGAGGTCTTCAGAATGAGCTTCAGGCAGTGAACTGACCTCAGAGTCTCCAGTCTGCAGTGAGGACTCTCCAGTCCAGCTGACAGAGGCCTCACTCCTGCATCCTTCAGCTTTGTGTTTCCACTCATGTTCAGACTTCTCAGATGGGACGGGTTGGACTTCAGAGCAGAGGCCACAACTTCAAAGTGAGTCTCCGAGAGCTGACAGCCTGAAAGTCTGTAATAAAGTGAGTTTGAATGAGAGAGGACACTTTATATTTTTGATTAGGGATGTAAGGAAACACTCAACCCACGATTCGATTTGAATCCCAATTTTTGGTTCACGATACGATTCTCTAACGATTTTCAAGAAACTGAAACAAACTCAAAATTTAAAAAACTATTATTAGATTCTAATTCTCAGATATGGACAGTTGCCGTATATATTTGTTCTTATATTTGATATTTCTTTGTAAACAAAGTCATCCTTTCTCATTTTTAAGGTGTGTTGTAACTCAAATAAAACCACTGCACACCTTTTTTCAGCACCTTGCAAAAAAACCTCAAAATGACCGTACAAAAATACCTTGTTGGAAAATTTCAGAAAAATTACAGAGAAATGGACCTGAGGACCTGTTCATCACCACTTGTGGCTTTAATGTTACACTTGTGGATTTAATAAACAAGTGGATCACTATCTCAGGAGTCATAATGATTTTTAGAGTGTTAGGGATGTAAATTTCAAGTATTTTCCGTGATCGATCTTTTTTTCATATCTGTTTAGTTCTCTTTGTATTTGGAGCCTGTCTTGTCTTTTAATGACTCATTTGTTGGCCATAGACACCAAACTGGCTACGTTTGCAGGGGTGTTTTTACTATTTTTGTTCCTGTGTGTGTCCGGAGATCCTACGTGTATCCATGGTAACATTGTTTACAAATGAGATCAGCTGTTAGCAGCCTGTAGCATGTTGATGCTAAACGATGCTAGGCCCGATGTTTCCTGCTAGTTGAGGAGAAGGAGGCGAGGACGACGTGCTGGTACTGAGGTGCAAGCTAAGAAAAGACGACATGGACCTGTCCTTCCACCCACCGTTATGGGGAATGTAAGATCTATCTACGATGAGGTGGACGAGCTAACCCAGCACCAGAGTAGCATCATGCTAACAGAGCTAACACCCGACATGAACGCCACATTGGAAGGATTTCACCTGCTGTGGGCGGACAGGATACAGGAGAGCAAGACTGAACTAACTGGGGAAGAAGGCCAGCTCAGTCCTGGACCCTGTGGATGTGGTGGCTGACAGGAGGATTATGGACAAGCTGTCGTCTCTGATGAACATTTCTTTTCTATATATATTCTTGTTAAATTCTTGTTCTGTACACCTTCTTGTTTGCTCCTGTAACTGTTAACGATCAATTATCGACTAATCATTAAAAAAAACTTAAACGTTTGTCGTCAAAAATAAGGTCAAATGCGTTTTTTCCCCTCAGTCTGTCCCGGTCTGCGAGGTGCGTCTGAAAATAGTGTCTGACGGCAAACTGAATAGCTCCATTTTTTTTACTGGTGCATGCATTTGCACCGCGATGAGTGCCTGGACCATATTTACTTAACTTTGGCGAAATTACTCCAAATAGGTGACCCCCATCCCCAGAGAAAATATCCTAGCTTACCTGCCGGTCCTCTGGGAATTTCCTCATTAAAGGGGAAGAGCTCACCGGCACTCATTGTGGCTAACAGGAGCACTAGTGTACTGTAACTCATACGACCCCACTTCAAAAAAACTGAAATATCCCTTTAATCTAAAGTGTTATATCACACTGATTTATAATGTCGATCTCAGACAAACGTACCCAGCCTTCCTGCAGTTCCTCACAGCTGGAATCAGTCTCCATCGTCCCTCCCTTGATGTGTTGTGCTTCTCCAGATCTAACTCCCCCAGAACCTCCTCTGACATCTGCAGTATGTAGGCCAGAGCAGAGCACTGGATCTCTGAGAGTTCCTTCTTTGATCTTTTCTTTAACTTCAGGAACTTTTGGATCTCCTTGTGGACTGAGAGGTCCTTCATCTCCATCAGACAGTGGAAGATGTTGACGCTTCTGTCGGGAGAGTTCTCATAACTGTTCATCTCCTTCAGGTTGTTGATGATTCTTTGGATCATCTCTGGACTGTTGTCTGTGTGACCCAGCAGACCTCCTAAGAGTCTCCGGTTTGACTCCAGAGAGAGTCCATGAAGGAAGCGGACGTACAGGTCCAGGTGGCCGTTTCTACTTCTCAGGGCCGTACTCATAGCTCCATCCAGGCGGTGTGCCAGAGTTGAAACATCTGAGTCCCTGGTCGTGAAATCGTGGAACACGTAGACGGCAGCCAGGAACTCCTGAACACTCAGATGAACAAAGCAGTAGACTGTTTTCTGGAAGACCACACACTCTCTTTTGAAGATCTCTGTACAGAGTCCTGAGTACACCGAGGCCTCTGTGACATCCAGACCACAGCGCTCCAGGTCTTCTGGGTAGAACATGATGTTTCCTTCCTTCAGATGTTCAAACGCCAGCCTGCCCAGCTTCAGGAGAACTTCCCCGTCAACCTCCATCAGCTCCTGAGGACTCATCTCATGACCCTCAGAGTACTTCCTCCTCTTCCTCTTGGTCTGGATTAGAAGGAAGTGTGAGTACAGGTCAGTCAGGGTCTTGGGCAGCTCTCCTCTCTGCTCTGTGGTCATCATGTGCTCCAGAACTGCAGCAGTGATCCAGCAGAAGACTGGGATCTGACACATGATGTGAAGGCTCCTGGAGGTCTTGATGTGTGAGATGATTCTGCAGGACAGATCTTCATCACTGAACCTCCTCCTGAAGTAGTCCTCCTGCTGGGCGTCAGTGAAGCCTCGGACTTCTGTGACCCTGTCAACGTGTGAAGGAGGGATCTGATTGGCCGCTGCGGGTCGAGAAGTGATCCAGACCAGAGCTGAGGGGAGCAGATTCCCCTGGATGAGGTTTGTTAACAGCAGGTCTACAGTGGACTTCTGTGTGACGTCAGAGACAACCTGAGTGTTGTTGAAATCCAGAGACAGTCTGCTTTCGTCCAGACCGTCAAAGATGAACACCAGTTTACAGACAGCCAGCGTCTCTGCTGGGACCTTCTGTAATGTTGGATGGAAATCCTGGAGCAGCTGGAGGAGACTGTACCGCTCATCTCTGATCAGGTTTAGCTCCCTGAATGAAAGCAGAACCACCAGACTGAGGTCCTGGTTCTCCAAGCCCTCTGCCCAGTCCAGAGTGAACTTCTGCACTGAGAAGGTTTTTCCCACACCAGCGACGCCGACTGTCAGAACCACTCTGATGGGTTTCTGTTGACCAGGTAAGGCTCTGAAGATGTCCTGGCACTTGATGGGAGTGTCCTGCAGGATCTTCTTCTTGGAGGCGGTCTCCAGCTGGCTCACCTCATGGTGGGTATTCACCTCTTCACTCTGTCCCTCTGTGATATAGAGCTCAGTGTAGATCCTGTTGAGGACGGTTCTACTTCCTGTTTCATCACTTCCTTCAGTCACATGTTCACATCTCCTCCTCAGACTGATCTTGTGTTCCTTTAAAACCTCCTGCAGACCACCAGGCTCTATGAGGACCAATCAGAGAGAACCAGACTCAGGTTAGACACACACCTGCTGAGAAGGTCTCTGGTTAGTAACTGTAATGGGAAAGGAAGAGTTAAAGTAAGAGACAGGCAGAGAGAGGAGAGAGAGGGAAAGACAGGATAGCGGTCTGAGCCTATCTCAGTCTGAGCCTATAGCAGTCTGAGCCTATAGCGGTCTAAGCCTAAAGCGGTCTAAGCCTATAGCGGTCTAAGCCATATAGCAATCTGAGCGTATAGCAGTCTGAGCTTATAGCAGTCTGAGCCTATAGCAATCTGAGCTTATAGCAGTCTGAGCCTATGGCAGTCTAAGCCTATAGCAGTCTAAGCCTATAGCAGTCTAAACTTCAAGCAATCTGAGCCTAAAGCAGTCTAAACCTATAGCAGTCTAAGCCTATTGCAGTCTAAGCCTATAACAGGCTAAGCCTATAACAGTCTCAACCTATAGCGGTCTAAACCTATAGCAGTCTAAGCCTATAGCAGTCTCAACCTATAGCAGTCTCAACATCAAGCAATCTGAGCCTATAGCAGTCTGAGCCTATGGCAGTCTAAGCCTATAGCAGTCTAAGCCTACAGCAGTCCAAGCCTATAACAGGCTAAGCCTATAACAGTCTCAACCTATAGCGGTCTAAACCTATAGCAGTCTAAGCCTATAGCAGTCTGAGCCTATAGCAGTCTAAACCTAAAATAGTCTAAGCCTATAGCAGTCTGAGCCTATAGCAGTCTAAGCCTATAGCAGTCTCAACCTATAGAGGTCTAAACCTATAGCAGTCTAAATCTATAGCAGTCTAAGCCTACTGCAGTCTGAGCCTATAGCAGTCCTTTATCAAAAAGGACAGTTTGAGGCCGCCTCTTAAAAGTAGAGAGGGTTTCTGCCTCTTGGATCCTGACTGGTAGATTATTCCAAAGAAGAGGGGCCTGATAACTGAAGGCTCTACCTCCCATACTATCCTAAAACTCGTTGTGCTGTGTGATAGGATGATGTCAGCGTGTTGAACCAACAGCCTGTGTTTGGTTTGTACAGTCTTACTTTGTTCAGGGCTGGTCTGACTGGCTGTCTGCGGTCCAGGTCCTGCTCTGGAGACTGGATCCTTCAGGACGTCCTGACACACAGCACAGCAGGACGGCTGCTGCCCCACAGAGACAGGACTCCTCTTCCTCCCCCTGTGAAGACATGTCCTCATATTTCAATGATGTGTTGACGGATGAAGATGAAGATTGAACAAACAGGATCCAGAAGATGAGACCATGAGGGAAGTTAAAGACAGGGAAGACTCCCCGCTGTGAGGGACAGACCAGAACCAGCAACCCACAAAGACTTCAGGGGTTTCACCTGTCCGGACATTTTCTACAAACACTCAGGAGTACATGTGTGGAGACAGCTTCAGAGACTTACTGTGAGTCTGAAGGTCCAGGTTCATGACTGAAGTCTGGAGCATGAGCTTTGGACCAGTCACTCTTCAGAGACACACAGCTGGGTCCAGGTTCATGACTGAAGTCTGGAGGATCATCTTTGGACCAGTCACTCTTCTGAGACACACAGCTGGGTCCAGGTTCATGACTGAAGTCTGGAGCATGATCTTTGGACCAGCCACTCTTCAGAGACACACAGCTGGGTCCAGGAGACTCTGCTCTCTGTCTGTTTGACTGAAATCTGCAAACACAAACACATTTTAATTTCTGTCACATGAAACCTTCTAAAAACAAACAACTGAACTTCTTCTTCTTCTTCTTCTTCTTCTTCTTCTTCTTCTTCTTCTTCTTCTTCTTCTTGATTTAATGGCGGATCACAACCAAATTATAAAGGTGCATACCGTCCCCTACTGCACTGGAGTGTGTAACTTCAGGGTTTTTGCACTTCAGGTAACATTCTGCATCATGCAAACATGAAAACAAATAACCAAACAATAAACAAAAATCAAGTAATATATGTATACAATAGTAACAAATAAATTACTATTGATAATTATAATAATGATAGAAATAATAACAACAACAACAACAATAATAATAATAATAATAATAATAATAATAATATGAAATAATAATAATAATATAAAATAATAATAATAATATAAAATAATAATAGCAATGATAACTATATTATTATTATTATTATTATTATTATTATTATTATTATTATTATTATAAATAAAAATGAATAAATAAAAACAAAAAATATATAAATAAATAATCAAAATTAATTAATTATTTAAATAACTAAACCTACTGCACCTGAGGGTGTAACTTCAGGGTTTTGCACTTCAGGTAACATTCTACATCATGCAAATATGAAAACAAATAACCAAACAATAAACGGAAATTAAGCATTATATAATAGTAACAAAAAAATTACTATTATTATTATTATTATTATTATTATTATTATTAATAATAATAATAATAACAATAATAATAATAATAATAATAATGATAACAGAAAATAATAATAACAACAATAATAATAATAATGATAACAGAAAATAATAATAACAACAACAATAATAATAATAATAATATAAAATAATAATAATAATAATAATAGTAATATAAAATAATAACAACAATAATAATAATATAAAATAATAATAATGATAACAAAAAATAATAACAACAGTAATAATAATATAGAATAATAACAACAATGAAAACAATAATGATAATTATCATCATTATTATTATTAGTAGTAGCATAAATAAACAAAATCAAATAAATGAAAACCAAAAATAAATAAATAACTCATCAAAATGAATTAATTAAATAAATAAATAAATAAATCACAAGCTCAGCCAACTTTACACAATGTTCCCTTTCTAAATCTATATGATTAATGGAAAGCACCATATGTCTCCTGATACTGTAGATCAAAGGTTCTCAGCATGAATCACAACAACAGGAAGGAGAGGAGGTGTCTGTACACGTCACTCAGGTGTCAGAGAAGGCGGGGGAAACAAAGTCTCTGACACTCAGACCGTGCTCCTCGTGGGTGAAGAGGAGGCCAGAGAGCACTTATTGTTTGTTTCTCACAGAAGGAGGAATATTATTTAAAACAGTGACTCCACGTCACTGCAGCGTTCATGTGTCCATCAGCAGTGCCAGAGCATCCATCAATCAGCATTACACATCAGCCATCATTACGCATCAGCCATCATTACGCATCAGCCATCATTACGCATCAGCCATCATTACGCACGGGTCTCACTGCAGTGATTTGTGTTTACAGGACTCACACTGATTTTATTTTCACATTACAGAGAGCTCACCTCCTCCTCCAGGGATCTGACTGAGGTTTGATCCGTGGAGTTCTAATGTGTTGGTTTGATCCCAGGCAGCGTGGCCTGCGCTTAGACTGACCATGCGGATATGTAAGATAATAACTGAGAGAGTCGGTCATGGCTTTACTCCCACACTTTGCTCATTAACACAGGAAACACCATAGATAAACACATGCAGGTGAAGAAGATGAAGATTTGTATTCTTACTGTGTGTCTGAGGGTCCAGGTTCAGTGCAGGAGCTTTGAAAATCCTCTTTGGTCCGGTCACACTTCAGAGACACACAGCTGGGTCCAGGAGACTCTGCTCTGTCCTCCTCTTCCTCCAAACACACACTCATGGTCTGGTCTGAAGTCAGTCTGAGAGCTTACACAGAAACACTGAAGAGAGAGAGACTTTGTTCAAGAGTCATCCGGGACTCAGAGAGCAGGAAGTAACTCACTCACAGGCTGCATCTCAAATCTCTTAAGTTTCATCTTCGTCATTCACTTGAGTCTTAGTCCCGCCCACCAGACCCGAGGATCCTGGATCTAGAGTAACAGGGCTCTGCCTCTGGGTTTAACCTGTTCCACACAAACACCTAAGGGGATACTTCACCACGGTTACTCATGCTAGACTCCACGCCTGCAGGTAATGCTCACCTGGTGCTTCAGAGAAAACTCCTCCCACTGACCAATCAGCTCGCTGGATTGTGGAGCTCTGTGAGACAGGTAGGACACTTTGTCTACCTGTATGATTTTACATTTATATAAAATAACCAATAACTGAAACAGAACTTCACATTTATCTCCAAAACATCATAAAAACATAGGGTCAAATTTTAAAAGTCTTTTTTTTAACATTTAGATCAGAATGTGAGATCTTCTTCACATTTAATTTTGTTGTGAAAAATATATTTAACTTACAATCACTCTTTAAATCAAAAGGTTAAATGTTAAATCGAAATTGTCTATGTTAAATGTTAAATATGGATATTAGATATGAATCTAAATATTAACTGTTAAATCTTAATATTTAATGTTTCATTTAAAATCTTAATGTTAAATACAAATATAATTTAAAATACAAAATCCAAATGTTAAAAATAAATATAATTCAAAATACAAATCAAAATGTTAAATGTGAATATAAACATAAATGTAAAATCTAATTTAAATATTAATGTTAAATGTTGAATATAAATGTTGAATATAATGTTAGATGACAAATATAAATGTTAAATTTGTATATAAATATAAATGTTAAGTATAAATATAAATGTTAAATGGTTAATATAAATGTTGAATATAAATCAAAATGTAAATATAAATATAAATGTAAATTTGAAATAAAAATGTTTAATGTTGAATATAAATGTTGAATATAAATGTTAATTGATAAATATTAGTGTTAAATCTCAATCTAAATGTTAAATCTCAATCTAAATGTTAAACACAAATCTAAACGTTAAATATACACGTTAAATCTAAGTACAAATATAACTGTTAAATATAAATGTTAAATATAAATATACATGTTGAATATAAATGTTAAATGATAAATAGAAATGTTAAATGTAAATAGAAATGTTAAATATTGAATCAAAATGGTAAATCTAAATCTAAATGTTAATTATAAATCTAAATGTTAAATGTTAATTACAAATCTAAATGTTAAATCTAAATATAAGTCTAATTGTTAAATTTCAAATATAAATGTTAAATGATAAATATAAATGTTAGGTAGAAATGTAAATGTTAAATGATAAATATAAATGTTAGGTAGAAATATAAATGTTAAATGATAAATATAAATGTTAGGTAGAAATATAAATGTTAAAAGATAAATATAAATGTTAGGTAGAAATATAAATGTTAAGTAGAAATATAAATGTTAAGTAGAAATATAAATGTTAAATATAAATATAAATGTTAAGTAGAAATATAAATGTTAGGTAGAAATATAAATGTTAAATATGAATATAAATGTTAAATTTAAATATAAATGTTAAGTAGAAATATAAATGTTAAGTAGAAATATAAATATTAAATTTAAAAATAAATGTTAAGTAGAAATATAAATGTTAAGTAGAAATATAAATGTTAAATTTAAATATAAATGTTAAGTAGAAATATAAATGTTAAGTAGAAATATAAATGTTAAATATAAATCTAAATGTTGAATGTCAAATCTAAATGTAATTTAACATTTAACATTGACTGCTTCACGGGAGAGTACTGCAGTTAGATTGTCTGGTTCCAGTTGGTCAGTCGTTGTATGAATTAAAAAGGTCTCTGTGAGTCTCTGTCAAAGGAAAGAAAAGCCCAGTTTTTAAATAAATAGATAAATAAATAAAGATTAGTTCCAGATATCCAGATCTGAACAGGCAGCCTGAAGAATCCACTCTGCTTCAAATCAAACTCTTGCTCCTCAGATTGCTGAGTCGAAGGACGACACAAAGGCTGCAGGAGTGCTTACACGAGGATTTGAAAGTCAAATGAAACTGTCACGCTCTTATTACAGCAACTGGGCTCCATGCCTCCCTGTCTTTGCTGTATGTGTGTTACTGCCATTGCTTTGCTCAGTGTGCACTTTGTGTTCATGAGAACAAAATCTAATAAAAATCATGTGGAGTTTCTGACAACCACTTCGGTTGTCACTAAATTTAGTTTAAGCGGCTGCATTTTCCTCTGAAGTCGCTCTTACTGTTAAACTGCGCTTTTCAGGCCAGTCAGCCTCAATGCAGAAGTGCAAAAAAAACCTGCAGTTCCTTGAGTGTCCACTAGAGACTGACTCCAAAAACCAAAAAAATCACCATAAATACTTAGCCATGTTATCACAGCAGAAATAAACATGTTCACAGGTGTGTCTGACTTGACTGACAGGTGGTCGTGTTGTAGCTGTTCATCAGGAGGTGAAAGGCCCACCTCAGCACAGGTAGACCGCCAGTTAGGTTGAGTCAGCAATTCCAATATGGCGACCGCCATCGTTTGGTCAGAATCTCCTCTTCAAAAACTAATGGATCGAAGTCACTGAGACTTGATCAATGTTTTGTAGAACTATGGCTCAGACGACCTGTCAAATGCCCAGTGGGACTCATGCCCACCCAATCAGATGCCATTTATTGCAAAAATTGCATATTTGCTAGCACCATGTTTTCAGTCCTGCATACTTATCCAGCCTATTAAAGGTGTAATAAAGAACATTTTGTGACAATGTTGGGTTTTTTTATCTAATTTTATTTCAAGGTTTAAGGTTCAAGGTTCACTTTGTCATTCAATCATGTTAAAAACAGGAGGAAATGAAAAATGTTACTCAGTCCATTTATTAATGAATTAATGGATGAATTAATGTTATTTATTTAATTGTATTATTATTTTATTTACGCTCTTATTGGTTTTTTATTTTAATGATTTATTAATTTATTCTTACTTATTTGTTTATTCTTTTTTTTTTACTCTATGTATCCTTTGTATTTATTGATATTTTTTATTTATGTTTTTGTTTATGTATTTTTTATTTTAATGATTTATTCTAACTTATTTGTTTATTTATTTATTTATTTATTCTATTTAACCATTGTATTTATTGATATTTTTTATTGATGTTTTTGTTTATGTATTTTTTTTTATATTTTAATTAATTATTTATTCATTTAAACGTATTTGTTTATTTATTGATTTTATTGTATTTATTTATCGTATTTATTTATTTATTTTTATTGTCATTTATTCATTTGTGTGTTCAAAACGTCAATCCCCTGGTTAATCAAAACAAACTCCAGTCCAGTCTTATGTAAGAAAACCTGTAAATTATAATTGTAATAAAGTAAATATGATAAAAGAAATGAATACAATATAATAGAAAGTGTGCTGATTTATAGTTCGTACATTTGTAATGATAAGAAGCACTATTTTTTTAAAGTAGCATTAAAATAGAGATACTGGGGGCGTCTTAAGTCGTGGTTTCCTGCTCCATCTAATGTCCTATCCTTTACAAATAAAGGTGTGAAAGCCCAAATAAATAAATACAATAAAGATACTGAAGAAAAGTACAAGAACATTAAAACATAGATATAATACCTGAGTAAATTGACTTCCCCCATCAGGAGAACAGTTTTGAAACCAGAGTTTCATTTGCACAGAAGTGACATGACATCATAATTTAACTTTTATTCCATGTTTTGAAGTATTTTCTACATCACTGACAGGATGCAGTAAAAGTTCCTCCAATGACTCGACTCGCAGGACGTACAACAATCACAGAAGATCTGTTCCCGGAACAGTTTGTCCCTGTCTTCTGAAACCGGTCCTGTTGAAGATAAACAGCCGGGGCCTTCTACTGTCTCAATCCAGGCAAGTGCTTCCCTACAGGGAGCGTAACATCATTTCAGATTCCTCCTCAGTGATGCAATGAACATTCCCACATGTTGCTGCGAGTGAGGGACTTTCACAGGCGGAGAGAGCCCAGCTGGAAAAAAACAAAACACTAGTTTCAGTCTGAAAACAACAGCTTCAACAACAAAGTGCCAGGATGTACGGAAGCCCTAAGTGGACACAAATCTACACCGTATATTTACTCTGCTTTCCCGTGATAATGACTCATTTATGGTTGTTTTTAAATCTTGACACTTATCTTGATATTCCATTATGAAAAAGCTAGTGTTCCTCTGATAATGGGATCATCTTCTTGGGATTTAGAAAATGAAACACGAGGCTGGTCACTGTGATAGTAAAGCCTTTTACTGATGTTATCATGGTGCTATAGATAAAAAAGGCAAGATCTCCAGAAAACAACCAGAAACAGCATCTCAGGGGTGCTGGTGGCCTAGCGGTCTAAGTGCCCCACTTATAGATAAGATAAGATAAGATAAGATATACTTTATTGGTCTCCCGTTGGGGGAAATTTCTTTTGTTACAGCAGCTTACAACACGAGACAGGGGAATACAACAATGTACTAACATAGTTAAAATATATAATAACAGTAATAATAGCAATGACAAGGGTAAAAGAAAAGAAAAGAAAAGAAAATAGAATACAATAGAATAAAATAAAATAAAGTAAAATTAAAATAAAATATGGTAACTATTACAGATATATACACACTTTGTACACTTCTATCTGATAAATAGATAAGGTAAGTTATTGCACGATAAAAATTGCATCAGGTTACTTAAAAACAAACATACACAGTAAGAAGAACAGTGTGATTCAGATGGATACAGTAGTTATTTGTGAATGTGCCAAGTCACATAGTAACTTCCATGTAGTGGAATGAAAGATGAGAACAGCTGATTAACGGGACACAGCAGTGCTGGTGTTAAACAGTCTGATTGCAGATGGGATGAAGGACCTGCGGTAGCGCTCCGTCCTGCAGGGTGGGAGTCTCAGTCTGCTGCTGAAGGAGCTGCTCAGGGACCCCTCAGTCTCATGCAGGGGGTGAGAGGGATTGTCCATGATGGATGTCAGCTTGGCTAACATCCTCCTCTCACCCACCTCCTCTATGGAGTCCAGAGGACAGCCCAGGACAGAACTGGCCCTCCTGACCAGTCTGTTAAGTCTTGTCCTGTCCCTGTCTGTGCTCCCTGCTCCCCAGCAGACCACTGCATAGAAGAAAGCAGACGCTACCACAGTGTCATAAAATGTCTGTAACAGAGTCCTACACACTCCGAAGGACCTCAGTCTTCTCAGCAGGTGCAGACGACTTTGGCCCTTCTTATACAGGACGTTGGTGTTGTGTGACCAGTCCAGTTTATTGTTGAGGTGAACACCCAGGTATCTGTAGGTCTCCACCCTCTCTCTGTCCAATCCCTGGATGTTCACCGGTGCAGTCTGGGGTGTTTTCCTGCGGAAGTTGATCACCATCTCCTTGGTCTTGCTGGTGTTGAGCTGAAGGTGGTTTAGCTCACACCAGTCGACAAAGTCCATGATGATCTCCCTGTACTCCAGCCCGTCCCCCTCAGACACAAACCCGACGATGGCTGTGTCATTGGAGAACTTCTGGAGGTGACAGTAGAAGCTCTAGTCCTCGTCACAGAGGTCCCCGGTTCGACTCCCGGCCGGTCGACCATTTGCTGCATGTCCTCCCCCTCTCTCTACTCCCCACATTTCCTGTCTCTCTTCAGCTGTCCTATCAATAAAGGCAAAAAGCCCAAATTATAAAAAGAAAAAAGAAATGACTTCTCACATCGAAACCGAGTAAGTGGCAAACATCGAGTGTAGTCTGGATAGCTCATTTCTCAATCAGCCACACTGTACGGGGTGAATTTTTCATAACGCATTTCAAAAATAAGAAATAAATAAAAATGGATAAGTAAATAAAGGAATTAAAGGACAATAAATGAGGTATTAAGAATAAGAGGACGACATTTTGACTTTATTTATTATAGGGTAGCCCCTTTAGATGCAGCATCTCATTTTCAAGGGGGTCCCAACAAAACACAAAGCAAATTAATACACACAAAACAGTAAATCACAACAAACACAAATACACAAACACAGACAGCTCTCCTTCACCCTTACTCACTCCTAGACCCACCCGGCATTCCCACCATTAAACAAAACCTTAACAATAGACAACATCAACAAAACAAAAAGGTATAAATAAAGAATATTAACACACGTCAGAAACAAGAACAGCTTGTTTTTAAATGATAAAACAAATTTGATTTAAAGGAGTGGATGGAGGTGATGGATTTAAGAGAAGGGGGTATAAAATAAAAATAATAAGAAATAAATAAAGAAATAAATAAGAAAGAAATAAAGGCGGTTGAAAGGATGAAGTCACATAAAAGCAAGTCTGTAAAAATGTTTTTTAAGAAGAGATTTAAAAGATGTCAGTGACTCTGTGACGACTTACGAGTGCAGCAGCAGTAAAATGTTGCTTTTTAGTTCAGTTTAGTTTATTCACACACATCATCACAAATGTACATCTATACATATTCAGTAAACCTTTTCACAATGGTTGGATGTGTGGAAAGGGGTGACCCCAAGGAAGCTATTTAAAGCTTGTAATAGGGGGACCAATTTCAAGAATCAAGAATCAAGAATCAAGAAATCAAGAAATCTTTATTGCCAAGTGAAGGACACAACAAGACGGTAAGGACACAACAAGACGGTAAAGACACAACAAGACAGTAAGGACACAACAAGACGGTAAGGACACAACAAGACAGTAAGGACACAACAAGACAGTAAGGACACAACAAGACAGTAAGGGAACAACAAGACAGTAAGGACACAACAAGACAGTAAGGACACAACAAGACAGTAAGGACACAACAAGACAGTAAGGACACAACAAGACAGTAAGGGAACAACAAGACAGTAAGGACACAACAAGACAGTAAGGACACAAAAAGACAGTAAGGACACAACAAGACAATAAGGACACAACAAGACGGTAAGGACACAACAAGACAGTAAGGGAACAATAAGACAGTAAGGACACAACAAGACAGTAAGGGAACAATAAGACAGTAAGGACACAACAAGACAGTAAGGACACAACAAGACAGTAAGGGAACAATAAGACAGTAAGGACACAACAAGACAGTAAGGACAATAAGATAAGATACTCCTTTATTCGTCCCACAACGGGGAAATTCATGGAGTTTCAGCAGCAAACAAGAAGGTGTACAGTACAAGAATTTCAACAATAATATATATAGAAAAGACATGTCCATCAAAGTTGACAGATAATAATTTTCCTGTCAGCCACCACCTTCACAGAGTCCAGGACTGATAATAATAAATAATATATAATAAGAAGAAATATGTCAACCTAAAAACGAACCTTAAGAATTCTAAATAAAAATAAAAATAAAAATACGATCTGTACAAAGAAAGGTGTAGAAGTACTTTTAAGACATAAATAAATGAATTAACCTAAGCCAGAGTGCAAATTTTAGTGGATGAATATAATAATAAAATATGTTATAGAATAAATTACAACATTGCACACGGTTGTTGAGATATTGCACTGGAAATCAAGGATTGCACATGTAATTTTTATTCTGCAAATAAAGTAGCAACAGACAAGATACACACAACAGACAATCCCAATATTGTGGTTATTAGTGGGTGCATTGATATGATCAGTAAATTAATCATACATTGCCAGAAGTTACTGTTTTAGCTTTTTCCTGAAGATGGAGAAGTTATGTTGTTGGATGCCTAATTAAAAAAGACATTTAAAAATTGATTCAGGCACCTTGAATATAATCAAACATGTTTAATGTGGATCCACAGTGAGTCTGTTTTCCACTCTGTGTCCACTCTGTGTATGTATTTCACGCTCCCATAGGAAGTGAGTGGAGCTGCTCTCAGCCAATCAGAATCGCGGATCAGACTCCGACAACAAACAAAAGACCGAGGCTAGCTGAGCTCATTAGACTCTGTGGATCCGTGCAGCCTACCGTTAGAGGAGCCCTTTAAAGACCTCCTCTTGGACCTGCTCGGCACAAAGTCCTCTCCTCCTGTCTGGATCTGGGTATTTGTGTCAGCTAATGTCAACCTGAGCCGTTTCTGAGACCGCCTCAGCTAAACGCGTTAGCCAGGTTAGCTTGCGTGCTAACCTGGGTCTCTACGGCCAGCGGAGCCAGATACTTTGCTACACCTCCCTTTAAAAAAAACTCGACCCTAACGGACACTCTGGATTCTTACTGACTCCAGTAAAACCTCCTACTGAAGACCATGTCTGGTCAGTCGTCAGGCTGTGGGTTTCTGATGTCGGTGGTGGTCCACGGAGACTCGGCTCTGAACGAGCAGGAGAAGGAGCTCAACCAGCGGCTTCGACGGCTCTACCCAGCCGTTAACGAGACCGAGACCCCGCTGCCCCGCTCCTGGAGCCCGAAGGACAAGTTTAGCTACATCGGCCTCTCCCAGAACAACCTCCGAGTCCACTACAAAGGTATGACACCCCAGACTCAGTCCACTTCAACACTTTATTACCTAATGCTAACGGGGAGCCTAGCGGATCAAAGCTAGCTGCTGGTGTTACATCGAATAGTGCGACCTGTCAAATGTGGCACGAAGCGGTTCTGCGCATGCGTTTAATGTGTTTGGCTCCTTTAGCATCATTTTGCAATTGAGGATATTGTCAGTTTCCACTAATATCTCTTGAAATATCTAATCAAAGAGTGATGTGGTATAGTTTAGTGACATGTTTCTCACACTCTGACAATGTCAAAGTGTTGTATTTCAAATTTGATCAATATTCAATCAGATATATTGAATTAAAGAGACACAATTCTCTTGAAATCTGGAATAAAAGCCTTTAAAATAGGGTCAGATATCTCTTTAAGTTCATGTAACCCTGTTTGTAATCCACTGAAATAAAGAACACAGATTTAACTTATTTAATGTCTTTAAAAGTACTTCTACACCTTTCACTGTACAGGTTTTATTTTTATTTAGACATTTTTACATTTATGTATTTATTGTCAATTCAATTCAAATTCAATTTCAATTCAAATTTGCTTTATTGGCATGAACAAAGAGATGTTATTGCCAAAGCACATACATTCATACAATACATTACACATTACACTCACCATATATACATTAATCACACACCACTTAAATTCATCACATGCATATCAATTGTCCTTACTGCCTTGTTGTGTTCTTATTGTCTTGTTTGTTAAGTGCAAGCTCACTTGGCAATAAAGCAATCTTGATTCTGTTATTGGAAGCGTTTTTCAAGGGTAGCACAACTCGACAGAACACCCCTGTGGCTAAAAACAAAGTAAGCTAGGCTAGTAGCTTGATCAACAACAAGGCAGAGGACATCTTGCAACCCGACCAGCTGGCGAGGTGGATCCGCAGCCAGAATTGAAGCTCGTTAGCTTCAATGCTAAGCAGTGAACCAGTTTGTCAGCTCTGTTAACCAACACCGTGTCCTTCATACTCTTGGATCTGACCTGCTGGTGTTTGAAATATCACAGATTTCATGTTGGTGAAGGATCAGACATGAACAAAGTGCATGTAAGGCTCGAATGTGAGTCACATAACCAACCCTGAATGCTAGCTGAAAAGCCCAAGGACTCCTCTGAGCAGTGTAAATGCTGCATTATTAGGAGGTAACAGGACATTAAACACACTCATGCTAGGAGTATTCCTAAGCATGTATTGTGATACTGATGTAACTGTGCTTCCTGGGTGTGTTCTACCATTCTGGGCCCTCTACACACTCTTCCTTGTTACAGCTAGAATGTTCTGTCTCTCTTTTTCACTGACTCACCTGAATCTCTTACAGCAGGTACGCAGATGTCGTGTATGCTGTGTTTATCATCCATCAGAGGCCACAAACTTTCACTTCACTTTAAAACACATAAAGTCCCATTTTTTTAAAAAGGTGGAAATATAAGGTCATCTGTGATTGGTCGGGTTTATTCCATCCTAAAGAAGTGATGTCATGCTTTTTCATATTTTGGAAGTAAAGATGAAGTTAAAATGATGGATTTCAGAACTAAAGGATGTCCTGATTCAATTTCTTTTACTATTGAATATTGGGAGATACAGAGCCCTGATCCGATACTTGTGTTTGCCTTGATAATAGTTGCACAAGAGATGAGAGAGTTGAGCTTCACACTTTTTATTCCTTTAACAAAGTAAGTAATTAAAAGAATAACTAAAATATGTGTTATGTGTTAGGGATGGGCATTTCAAAGTTATATTTTTTGGGGCCTTTTTGCCTTTATTTGATAGGACAGCTGAAGAGAGACAGGAAATATGGGGAGTAGAGAGCGGGGGAAGACGTGCAGGAAATGGTCAGCCATCCGGGAATCGAGCCGGCGACCCCTGCGACGAGGACTGTAGCCTCTGTATGCGGGGCGCTTAGACCGCTAGGCCACCAGCGCCCCAGGGATGGGCATTTCAAGCCAAAATACTATTCGATGATAATTAGCATCTATTCGACGATTATTCAAATACTCGATGTGGTTTCAGTTCTGAATCTGCGGACAGCCCCTTCCCACACACACACACACACACACACACACACACACACACACACACACACACACACACACACACACACACACACACACACACACACACACACACACACCTGTCCTGTTTGTGTGGCAGTCGCGTTAACCAGCAGCAGGACGAGTTGCTGCAAGTAGCATGCACTGGCGGCGTCTGTCTCGATCTTTACGTCAGTGTTTCTGTGACGCGGCGTGGTGTGTGTGTGTGTTTACATTGTATGCGTGCGAGCGAGTGTTTTAACAATGTGATGTTTTAGTTGTGACTAAGCGGCAACCTCCGGTCTCAAACGATGAAGCCCATGAGGAAGTGTTATAAACTGCAATACATGGAGAATCCTCTTGAGGCTGGCTGCAGAAACACCGTAAACCACACAGGCATGAATGGGGAAAAAGACGATCTTTGTAGCATTAATAAACATGTTTACAGCCTGGTTCAAAAAACAGCTTGGCCCTAAGAAGCTAATCTCTCTATCGGCACACAATGTACGGGGGGGAATTATTTTCTAACGTGACGGTTCAGAAGATATTAAGATTACGAGTTTTTGCCCAAATAAGGACATGACTGACGTGACTCCCGGTCGGGAACACATAGCTGTTGGCTAGGAGGCTCACACTACGTCACACTCTGCCTAGTTGAGTTACGCATTTTCAATATGGCTGCCGCCGTCGATTGGCTTCAAAACAGCGCTCAGGAACGGATGGGTGACGTCACGGATACTACGACCATATTTTATACAGTCTATGGTTGTGACCTGCCAAGGGACTGCAGATGTAAATTAGCTTTAAGCTAACTCTGCTACAATGCATCAAATGGTGACATTTATGTTAAATATTGTACATGGTCCCTTTACAAATAAATCAAATAAATTAATTATTTTACAGCCATGCTGAGTCTCTGGAAAAACGTGTAGTAGAGTGTGTGTGTGGGGGTGGGGTGCAGACAGACTTTGTAGTTGATCAGATATCTGTATCAGGGTTTTACCAGGTATTAAAATGTCAACATTTCACTCTTTTAAAGGCTGATTTATACTTCTGCATCGAATCGACGGCGTACCCTACGCCGTGGGTCCGCGTAGCTCCCGTACCTACGCAGAGGCCTACGCACGTAGCTGACGTGCACCTCCTCCAAAATGTAACTACATTTTGGACCGGATCCCGGACATTGGCCTCGTATTTCATCTCCTCCTCTCTCTTCTTCATGTAATCATGTCTGTATGATAAACAGCAACATGTATCAGCTGTAGATTAACAGAACACGCTCTGAATCTCTGTGGGAAAGGAAACAGAGATCGTAGCGGGGCCGGAAGGAGGCGACCGGCTATCAGAGGGACCGCACTGTTGCTGCGCGACACGGACACGTCGACGCACAAGTACGCAGGGCTCATGTCAGCGTCAGCCCCTGCTGCGTAGGCGAGACGCAGAAGTATAAATCCGCCGGAACACTTTTGCTTTTGTAATATCTTAAAGGTGACATATCATGCAAAATTGACTTTTTAATGGTTCTCTACCTGAAATATGTGTCCCTGTCTACAAACCCCCCGAGAATGAAAAGAATCCATTCTGCCCCTGTTCTGATTTCTCCACCTTTCTGTAAATGTGTGTGAAACGAGCCGTTTCAGACTTCCGTGTTTTTGTTACGTCACAACAATATCCGATCTGTCACGGAGTCAGAGCTCGGAGCTTGTTCAGCCCATAGACTGTATAAAATAATACTGAATCCCTCCTCCGTTTTTCATTCCCTGCACAAATGTGTGCTAACAAGGAGCTTAGGAGGGAGGCATGCTAGTTGTAGGCTGTCTTAATAAACACAAAGGTCGGTTTTACTCCCCACGTCTGCAGATTTGAAGATCTAGTGGATGATTTTTATATGTCATGGATAAGTGCTAGCGCTAATTAGCATAGCCACATAGCTATATGTTCATAGCTGTAGCTGTAGCTGTAGCTGTAGCTGTGTACCACGACACACGTCGACATACTGACAAATAAAACAACAAGAAACACAGAATCTGTGACCAATCCTTCATAAAAGGTCCTGCTCCCTTTCTGGTAGAGGTCGGTTTTACTCCCCACGTCTGCAGATTTGAAGATCTAGTGGATGATTTTTATTTATCATGGATAAGTGCTAGCGCTAGTTAGCATAGCCACATAGCTACATGTTCGTAGCTGTGTACCAAGACACATGTCTACATATTGATAAATAAAACAACAAGAAACACTAAATCTGTGACCAATCGTTCAGAAAGGTCCTGCTACAGGCGCCTCTCCGTCAGGATCAGATTCAGAGGGTTGAAGTAACGCGATCTCTGAGCAGCCGTGTATATTCAGCCAACATGTAAACATTAGATCAACGTGCTGGAGAGCCGAGGCACATCCACTTCCTGAGGGGGCGTGGTCAGAGAGAAAACAGAGTGTTCTGATGAGGAATGAAGAAGAGGACTTTTCAGGCATGCCAAAATCTGATTTCAAAGTGTTTTTTTGAGCATAAACTTTAAAGACATGTTTTGGGGACCTCTTAGACCAATATATATTGATGAAAAAAGCGTGATATGTCAATTATCTCGCCTGCAGAAAAGTCAAAAGAAAACATTCTTCATGTGACCACTATATCTGATTTTCTTGATTCAAATAAAAATGCCCTGAACGCAAAGTACAGATCTGAATTGCACTTTTACGACGGTTCCTGAATGCACCTGCAGTGACAGGCGCTCTGGACAGACAGTCAGTTCACGGCACTCTTTGATGACAAGGAGTTGATCCAAACTTACTGAATGTGTCTGATGTTTCACCAAACTGGATTAAATCAAGCTGTAGACGCAGAGCTTTTTACGGTGAGAGCGGCAAAAATGTCAAGCGTCAAATATTAAACAGACGTCCCCCGGTTGTGTCTTTGTCACTAACGCACACCGGGGGGTAAAAATCCTCAATGAAAAGGAGACTGGTTCACACAGCACACCTGCTGCAGGTAGAGACCAAGCTAACACTGAGCCCCTCAGATAAGAACTCAGCCTGTCACAGGAAGTCATAGCTTTAATTCTAAAGATTAGACACACAGCGAGGAAAATATGAACTCTTAATGTCCCACGCTCCGCCACTAAAGTTTTCATCTGAGTATATATTATCAGTGATGCACTTTAGCTCGTCATAGTCTCGTTTTCGTCTTGAAAAAATGAGCATCATGACATCCCGTCATGTAAATAAGATCAATAACATAAGGATATTTAGTCTGTTTAATAAAAGAACAAGTTTAAGACCTGATCTATAAGAGAGGTAACACTGAATTACTCCTGCTGTGATCTGGCGCTATATAGAAAATAAAAACACGCGGCACCGTTGTGAAACGTAGAGGAAGGATGTGCAGAGGGTCGCTGGATCTCTTTTGGGTTCAAACTCAAAGAAACAGACGATGAGTGGAAAACAAAGAAACCTTTGACACCAGCAGCTGGAGAGATCCGTTTGATCAGGCAGACAATGACTATCCCTTTAATTCAATCCCCTCAGCAGCTCAAATCATCTACACACAGTCCTGCTCTGTGCTTTCAACATGTGAAATCACACTGATGATGCTCGTCAGACTTTGGAGGTGTGTGTGTTGCACCGTGTTATGATGACGCTGTGTCCATTTGTGTTCCCTTGTTGCTCACGTGTCTGCGTTTTTACCCTCCCCTGTAGGTCATGGAAAAACCCCCAAAGATGCAGCCTCTGTACGGGCCACCCACCCGATCCCAGCAGCCTGCGGGGTCTACTACTTCGAGGTGAAGATCATCAGCAAAGGCCGAGATGGGTAAGGAGTGCCTGATGTGCAGCATTGTGTTACGTCAGATCCGTGCCCTACCCAGTAAGGACAAGGCATGATTTTTGGGATGCTTTAAAAGTACTATTCTTATTTTATTTTTTTTACCAATGCCTGGTTGTCATTCGTAATCCTGCCAGACGGTGGCGACAGAGCGTCTTAGAGCTGTTTGCTAATCACTTAAAGTAGCAGAAGAAGAAGAAAACATCAGCGACAGTGGCCAGGAATACGTGTGTAGTGGTCAAGCAGCAACCCCCGGCCTCAAAATATGAAGCTCATGTAGAAGTGCTGCAAACTGCAGTTCATTGACCGTCCACTAGAGGCTGGCTGCAGAAACCCCAGAAACCACTTACACACCAATTCAAAGAAGACGATCTTTACAGCAGAAATAAACATGTTTACAGCCTGGTACAAAAAACAGTTCAGGTCTGGATAGCTCATTTCTCTATCGGCACACACTGTACAGGGTGAATTTATTATAACTCTGTATTTTTAAGATATTAACTTGCTAGTTTTTGCCCAAATAAGGGCACGGCGGACTTGATTGACAGGCAGGCACCCTGTAGCTGTTACAGAGGAGGTTAAGGGCTTGTTTCCACCAAGCGGTCTGCTATGGATCAGCACAGTTTGGTACGGTCCGTTCGGTAAAGCCTGATCCTGTTTGCGTTTCCACAGCCAACCGTGCCCTACTTGGTGGGCGGCGTGTAAGCCGGATGCCGATAGCCGCGTCAGCTACGTTATAGCATGACGTCATGGCAGCGCGACACAGTGTACTGCGCTAATTAATGCAATGAAGAAGAAAAACATGAGGAAAGTCTGCACCTCCGCCATGGAACGCCGATTTAAACATGGCGGGGTTATGTGTTGTTCTTTATTACCGCTGTTGCACAGGAAGTGACGATTCCTTCGACCGTTCAACGGACTGCAGTTTTTCTAGCTCCACCTTCTGGGGTCGGATCGGTATGTCTGGCACCCTAAACAAAAGGGCACCAAAAAGTGGGACGGTACGGCTCAGTAATTTGGGGACCTGTCCCGGTTTTAGTCGATGGAAACGCCACAAAATGCGTGCCGTACCGAGACGAACCGAACTGAACTGCTTGGTGGAAGCAGGGCTTTAAGGCCTCATCGGTGCCGCTGTCGCTTGTTTCAGCTGTGTTTACACTCCGCTCCGAACGTCTTTAAGCCCCGCCCACCTCTCACCCTCTGATTTGATTGGCTGTTCCATGCAGCCTTCTCCTTCAGTCTAATGTTGGGTGGCACCCAATCCATTTCCAGTGGTTGGGAGGTCTAATTACAGTTTTATATATATCAAATTTTATTGCATGTTTGTTTTATTTATAGCGTGAAAAAGTATATCACGATAATTATCGTTATCGAATTATCGCCCAGCCCTCCTTGATTGAGTCGTTTGTTCCTAAATGACCTGTGTGATGATCGTCACCCTCATGAGGCCTCTGTGGAGGTGACAGACTCTGAACTGAGTTAATCCTCAAACTCAACTATCATAACTAATAAGCTTCTTACAGTCAGGATTAATCAACATTTTCCAAACTTAGTTTGGTAACAGTGGAGGCCCAACAGTTGACCGGTTTAATCTGGATTAATATAGAGCTCCATGTTACGCCCCGAGACATGAACATGAAGAAGACCCGCCCCCCCTCCAACAGGTCTAATTAACTGAAGAATAAAAACTGCTCATTCAAAGGTGAAGGGCAGGATTCACTTAGATGAAACAAAGTTCATGTTTTTAGTCTTTAAATTGAATTTAGAGCTTTAGATTATCTGCTCCAAGTCTCGTACATCGTGCTCCTTTAGAACAGTAACGGTCTTGGAGGACTCTGTGTCACGTTAAGTCCTCCTTCGCAGGTTAGTCAAACTGTCTGCAGCCTTGAGAGCGTCCTCCATCTTTCCTCTGGTCTTATTTCTAGCTCTGTTGTGCCTCTTTGTGACGGAAGGAGATCTCTGCGTGTTTGAGTTCCCGGCAGAGAAAACACATGGTGTTGTGACGGCTCGTGATCAGGATTCCTGCCGGCTGGGTTGCTTCCTGTTCTTCATGCAGTAGTTTCACAGAGATGTTGTTTTTATAAAGAAGTGTGTCTGAATAAACTCTCACCTGTCTGCTCCACAGGTACATGGGCATCGGCCTCTCAGCTCAGGGTGTGAACATGAACAGACTCCCAGGTAAGCTGACACTGTGTGTGCCTTTGGGTGTGGTGTGAGGAGCTTGTCTGTCTGTGTGTGTGTGTGTGTGTGTGTGTGTGTGTGTGTGAGTGTGAGTGAGAGTGTGTTATAGATCTCTTTAACTCTACAGGTGTAGGTGTGAAGGTAAATCAAAATCACAAGCTTACGAGAAACTGTAAAAAACACCCTTCTCCTCCTGGAGCTGATGATCTACGATTGATCCAATCCGTTTTTAGTCTAGTCAATGTGTTAACTTCCACTGGATCCACTCCGTTGCGATCCGGCTGCGTCTCTGATCCAGCAGGTCGGATCCCCCCGGATCAGATACACAAGACTTCTATTTGTTGCCTGATGCCGGAGCATGACGCATCAATCTCAACAGAGCAGATGGAGCGGGACAGGAAGTCAGGTTTCACCAAAACAAAATGAAAACATCCGGTTAATTTTCAGAATAAAACACTGTGTTATCACCAGATCGTATTTCACTTAACTACAACAACAAACCAAAGTCATGATGAGTGGAGCCAGGCCTGGAGTCAACAGGTCAGAGGTTTTCAGAGGACCAGAGAGACAACATGGATGAGGAGAGGAGGAGGAGGAGAATCCTTGATTCAGTGATTGCAGCAGGAAAACCTCGGTCACATGACTCCAGCTGTCCGGCATTCTGTAAACCGCCTAGAGTCGGACGTTGATCGACTGGTACATCGTCCACCATCTCCATCCTGCAGATTTGGGTCACATTCATGAACCTTTTTTTCTACATCTCATGTCCTCCTGTGATCCATTTCATCCCAGATCCTGATATTGTCCACCCCGTCCTCCTAACCAGCTCCAGAGTTCAGAGAAGACGCACGCAGAGGACCAGAAAGACAACATGGATGAGGAGAGGAGGAGGAGAATCCTTGATTCAGTGATTACTACGGGGAAACCTCGGTCACATGACTCCAGCTGTCCGGCATTCTGTAAACGCAGACGAGAGAGCAAGATGCCAAACCCCAGTGGAGCGGACACAGTTCGGGTGGAAGTCCGGCGCTAGTGCACCTTGATTCGTGGAAATGAAAATTGCCCAAGATGGAGGCGCATGAGGCGAAGAGGAAGGGTGCTTTCTAACTTTGAATAAGACTCGCACCAGGATACCCATACCGGTCCAGTTTCTTTGACTAGTTTGGGAAAGAAGTCTTCAAAGAGAAAGATGCACAGAGGCAGTGAGAATCAGTACCTTGTAGCAGAATTAAGGCTGCATGTCTCGTTAGCAAAAACAGGTCAGAGTCTTTATCATCAGAGACGTATTTTCAGCTCGTGAATGCGTCTCCGTGGTCATGATTCACAAAGCTACATCCTCAGATTCATGTTTTCATCATGCTTGGACTTCAGGTTACTCAAAGCTGCATTATTCTTGGTATGTTGGATTCAAATTCAACACAAGCAGCTTGGTGTGTTTGTATGGGAGGGCAGGAGGAGGAGGGGGGGCAGGCTCTGCGGCAGCACAGACGGCCTCGGGGCCGTTTTAACATCAGAAACCGAGCGGCAGGATCCTGAGAGTTACTGCTGAGCCGCACAGTTTAATCCTGCCGCTGCCACATTCATCACCAGAGGACAGCACTCCACACTGAGGCCGTTTGGCAGCAGTTCCTCACAATTAGTTCATTTTTCATCAGCGTGCATCAGTCAGCTGGCACTCTCTTGCAGCCTGCTCGGGGCCCTCCTGTTATCTGAGACTGGAGATCCTGGGTGGGTCCAGGTTTCAGAGTGAGGAGGAGCTTCTGTTGGACCTGATAACCTCAGAGCACCCGTGTGAACATCCACCAGCAGCGTGTTGATGGAGTCATATCATGTCAGGGGGGAACACACAGCAGCAGCAGAAATCTTCTCAGAGTAATGAGCGAGAAGAGGAGGAACCGTCTGTGTCTACTCACAGGAAGGAAGATTTTCATTTCATCTTCCTAGATTAACTTCCAGGTTTTTAATTCTTCCATTAAATGAAGATGATCTGCGTCCTAAGAGGAATAACGCTTAATACAAACTGTACGCTTTGAAGTTTTGTTGTTTAACACTGCTCTGTAGCTCTGCTGACACTGTTTCAATCTGCAGACTCAAGAGGCCGTGTTTCAGTGTATAAGAGCAGAGACTGAGCCTTTCAGCAGCATTCATTTCGTGACACTAGGCGTTCTTCAATAAGCTTTTTTCACCAAGAAGAGAAGATGACGAGCTGAAAAATACATTTGCAGTGTTTTCTTTCTTGACTTAAGAGTCAGATCTAAAAGTCGTCTGGGGCCGGCTGTAAACGAGGAATCCAGATGTTACAGCAGTACACCAGTTCAGAGTGAAATGTTGCTTTATAGATTCAAACACTTGATACCCGTCTGAGATTACAGAGAGGGAACATGTTGACGAAAGCTGAAAACACTAGCATCCGACTTCCACCAGATCCGCTGCGGTCCGTTTCCGTCTCTCGTCAACACCAACCGGTTGCGTTTTCAGAGGGATTTCCCACGGTAATCACTGAATCAAGGATTCTCCTCCTCCTCCTCTTCATCCATGTTGTCTTTCTGGTCCTCTGAAAACCTCTGACCTGTTGACTCCAGGCCTGGCTCCACTCATCATGACTTTGGTTTGTTGTTGTAGTTAAGTGAAATACGATCTGGTGATAACACAGAGTGTTTTATTCTGAAAATTAACCGGATGTTTTCACTTTGTTTTGGTGAAACCTGACTTCCTGTCCCGCTCCATCTGCTCTGTTGAGATTGATGCGTCGTGCTCCAGCAAAAATAGAAGTCTTGCATCTCTGATCCGGAGGACTCCGACCTGCCGGATCAGAGACGCAGCCGGAATGCAAAGGAGTGGATCCAGTGGAAGTTAACACATTGACTAGAACAGAAACCTATCAGATCTGGTGCTGAGACGGACCGGACACGGATCTGGTGGAATCTGGTTGTTACTGTTGCTCGGTTATGAAAGAGGGATGTGGTTCTTCAGACTTTCAGTCGTTAGATAACCTTAGCGACATTGAGGTCAGACTGAAAACAAGCTAAGTCTTGCGTATCTGCTGTGGAGGGCTGGGATTGCCTGAGCTGAGACGGAGCAGGAACAGAACTGAGCGGATCCAGTGGAAGTTAACACATTGACTACAATAGAAACCTTTCAGCTCTGGTGACGTGACCAGAAAGAAAGACTCTGATTTGCTCAGACTGTCAGTCTTGTTGCTCATGTTGTTGTTTGTTTTTATTGATCATAAAGAGACCGCACTGTTTGTTCAGTCAGTTTCATAACCAGATAAAAACTCCTCACTGGAGCTTTAAGTGTTCACTCTGAAACCTCTTTCATCAGGATTTACAGACGAAGCAAGAAAAAGAATCCTTTTCTACTTGTTCTTTAACAGAAAGACAGAAGACACATTTGTTTGCTCATGTTTTGTCTCTTTACATTACTCAGGTTGGGACAAGCACTCATACGGATACCACGGAGATGACGGCCACTCCTTCTGCTCATCCGGCACCGGGCAACCCTACGGACCCACGTTTACAACGGGCGACGTGATCGGCTGCTGCGTTAACCTCATCAACAACACCTGCTTCTACACAAAGAACGGCCACAGCTTAGGTTGGTATTTCGGTCTGTTTGGATGCTTGTGCTCTTCTAATTTCCTGGTTTCACTTTAAGCAGTCTCTCCATTCAGACCCAGTTACTACTTTGTTTACGTGTGTTGTTGTTGTTCCCTCCTACACTCGGCCTGCTGGCTGCTGTCAGTAAAACACAGACCCTTCACTCCCCTGCAGGCGAAAACAAACATTCCTTCTTTCCACACTCGCAGTATTTTTGTGTGCAAATAAAGAAACTAAAACTGTGCTCTCAGATGAAGTGTGTGCCGCCTTTAAGGGGGCCTCGGAGGTGCTCCACTTATGGAAACAAAGCACGCGATCCAAAGATGGGACTATGGACGCTACATGAGAGGTGGCTGTTGCCTTTGTTGCGTCACTCCTAGGTTTGGGGACGATTTAATAAACTAGCATTTAAAGCATCTACCTGTGGTTAGGGCTGGGCGATAATGTTCCATAAGATGAATGTTGAATCATTGTTTCTTTAAAGTTCAAAGGCTGATTTTTGCTCCTAAAGAAACCAGGCGATTAATATGCTCGTATCTGGGCTTAAGAATTCTTAACTGGTTTCAAATAATGGGAAAGTTTTGTGGTGTCGCCTGCCTTAGCCGACTCAGCAAAGTTCGCCGTCCACGCAGCTCTATTTTTCTCTGACTGTAAACAACCCAAATAATTCCAAACGGTTGAAGTTGTTGAGTGTTTCACTGTGTTTCCATTAAACTCCACACGTCTGTAAATCCTCCTACCTCTATCCCTGTGACATAATTGGCTGTCAGCTCTAAATAGTGTTTAAAGTTGACATGTTATGCTCTTTTCATCAACATATATTGGTCTAAGAGGTCCCCAAAACATGTCTTTAAAGTTTATTGCTCATAAAAACACTTTGAAATCAGATTCTGGTCTGCCTGTAAACCCCTCTTTTTCAGCCCTGCTCAGAACAGGCTGTTTTCTGTGTCTGTGCCTTTAAATGAGAATGAGCTCTCTGACCACGCCCCCTCAGGAAGTGGGTGTGGCCTCGGCTGTCCAGCACGTTGATCTAATGTTTACATGTTGGCTGAATATACACGGCTGCTCACAGACCCGCGTTACTTCAACCCTCTGAATCTGATCCTGATGCAGCAGGACCTTTCTGAACCATTGGTCACAGATTTAGTGTTTCTTGTTGTTTTATTTGTCAGCATGTCGACGTGTGTCTTCTTGGTACACAGCTACGAACATGTAGCTATGTGGCTATGCTAACTAGCGCTAGCACTTTTCCATGAAAAATAAAAATCATCCACTAGATGGTGTCTTGGTATGGGTCAACGAGTCTAAAAAACAAAAACAGACTGCAGGCCATAGTCAAGATATGCAGCAGGGTTGCGGGCACACCCCTGCCTGACATGTCAAGCCTCCACCGAGCCAGGACCCTCAGCAAGGCCTGGTCCATCGTGGCTGACCCATACCATCCCCTTTTTCTTGAATTTTGCCGGCTTCCCTCAGGCCGAAGATTCGCGATGCCGAATAGCAGGACGAATAGGAAGAGGAACTCTTTTGTACCGACAGCAGCTAGTGTCTGCTTAACAATGCCGCATAACTGTTGTTTCCAGTTGTTACTGTTGTTGTTGTTACCGTTTTGAATGTTTTGATGTTGGTGTTGTACTGTTTTGTTTGTGTCACCGCTGACTGAAAGACAAATTGTCCCCCGGGGATAATAAAGAAACCTTGAACCTTAAAGAAACCTTGAACCTAGATCTTCAAATCTGCAGACGTGGGGAGTCAAAGCGACCTCTGTGTTTATTAAGACAGCCTACAACTAGCATGCCTCCCTCCTAAGCTCCTTGTTAGCACACGTGTGCAGGGAATGAAAAACGGAGGAGGGGTTGAGTTGTATTTTATACAGTCTATGGGCTGAACAAGCTCCAGACCGGAATATTTCATATTTCAGGTAGTGGACCATTAAAAAGTCGATCTTGCATAATGTCACCTTTAAGGCGCTCCTCTTTTCCTATATGTTTAAGTATATCAAACCTTTATCTCACATTTGTTTTATTACCAAACTATGCAAATCCACACAGTAAATATCTTTATGGTAATATCGCCCAGCCCTACGTGTTTTTAGATCCAATGAAAGTTAGTTCGGCCATCTTTGAGCTCCATAACTCCTCAAAAAAAAAAAACCTGCAGGTGACGCCTCTGAGACCACATCAATGTTTCCTTCAGTCTATGCAAAGACCCGAGGCTACGCAGCTATGTTTAGGGCAGGAAATAACCTCAGCCTGGTCTTCAGTTTGTCCAAAGCCTCGTTAGCTCGGGTGAATCCGTCTCTTATAAAGGAAACTGTCATTGACATTTAAAATCCCACTTCCTGCAGAAAGGATGATAGAAACCGGATCATCTCTGTACTCAGTGATGTGAAACTTGTCTCCTCACACTGACACTGTCTCTCTTCCTCTGCAGGTATTGCCTTCACAGACCTTCCCGTAAGTACCCACGTTTTATCTGCTCCTGTCCCGTGTTGTGGTAGACTATTTCTGTGTTTTAATTTTGTGTTCATTGTAGTTCAAACGTTTACTTTAAGAAACGGATTGAGGCGTTAAATCCTGTTCTCAAATAGCTTGACTCAAAGGACGTCTTTAAGCTCTTATTCTTTCTCTTCCAAACTCATATTGAGAGAATGCATCACCTTTGACTGTCGTATGGTTAAAAAAAAAACCTCTTGTCAAAGTCTGGTTACTGCTGGAGGACATTAAGACCAAGCGGCAACCTCCAGTCTTGAAATAGGAAGCTGATGCAGAAACTGCAGTTCCTCATGCGTCCACTAGAGGCTGGCTGCAGAAGCACTGGAAACCACATACACACCCATTCAAAGAAGACGATCTTTACAGCAGAAATAAACATGTTTACAGCCTGGTTCAAAAAACTGTTTAAGTCTGAAGAGCTCATTTCTCTATCGGCAGTTTTGCCCAAATAAGGGCGTGGCTGCAGCTGTTAGCGAAAAGGCTAAAGGCCCGCCTTTTTACCTCACTCTAGCTCGGACGAAGTTAGGTTCAGCATTTCCAATGTGGCACCTACTAACGACCGGCTTCAAAACAGGGCAGGGTGCCGTCACGGATACAGTCTATGGGTCAGATTGAGTCAGGATTTTCAATATGGCGACTGCCTCTACATCAGGGTCCTGTTTACAGCACCCTCTGGTGGTGAAATGGTATTAGAGGTCTGAACAGGATGGTGCTTTTTACCATCAGGAGGGTCTAACTCCTCTCTGCTCCCATGCTTCATTGTGTGTGTGTGTGTGTGTGTGTGAGAAAGCCTCCCACACCAGAGGATCATTAATTCAAATGAGATTCATGCATCCATTAAGCGCAGCAAGATGTGAGGGAGACTCTTGAAAAAGTGGGCCGGCTGTTTTGTTTTTTTCAGGGAGAAGAAAATAAGAGTCTTAGCCACAACAATAATCCATTGAGCAGAAAACCAGGCTTGGCTCCCAGCCAGACATTCATGTTCCTCCAGAGTTGTGCAGCGAAGTGCGTCACCTCGGCACAGCTGACCTTTGTGGTTATTGGACCATAACAAACAAGGCAACTCTAAAAGGAGAGACACACAAACCTTTTGTGCCACCGTGCTCGAGGGAGCTTAAACCGACTTACTTTATTTAGCACGGTTTGAGATTTATTATTAACCTTAACTGCAAGACGACACCAAAGTCCTGTGTTTTTGAAGATGTAACCCTGCTATCAAAGTTATTCTCCCACACGGTGGTGACGCCTCTCGTCAGTCACCGCCCCGTCTGATCGAATCACACCACTGATCTGATTGTCCGGACGATGCTCATCCTCATATCTCTGTTTATGTGCTCATCCAGATGTCATCAGGGACTTAATGAAAAGCAACCAAGAAGAAGTTGTAGTAAATCCCTACTGTCTTCCTACATCCTCAGGGTTTTCTTTTCCCTCCGTCATCCTAATTCCTCTCTCTCTCTCTCCGCTGCAGCCTAACTTGTACCCGACGGTGGGCCTTCAGACTCCAGGGGAGGTGGTGGATGCAAACTTCGGCCAGCACCCCTTTGTGTTTGACATTGAGGACTACATGCGTGAGTGGAGGACAAAGATCCAGGCACAGATCGACCGCTTCCCCATCGGAGAGCGCGAGGGCGAGTGGCAGTCCATGATCCAGAAGTAAGTTCACACTGCAGGTGTTTCTGTTTACTGCAGACCCCTGTTGTCCGTTTTGAACTTTTGTCCTGGACTCTTCTACTACAGAGCTGTGCTGTTGTAATACGTGCAGGATGTGGTTTTGCTGGAATCTGTAAAGTCTTCCTGAAGACGTCATCGTCTGGATGGCAGCATGTGTTGCTCCTAAACCTGTAGATACTGTTCAGCATTAATGGAGCCTTCACAGATGTGGAAGCTACCCATGCCATGGACTCTTATGATCCCCATACCATCAGGGACGCTGGCTTTCACCTGTGAGCTGATAACAAGCCGGGTAGTCCCTCTCCTCTTTAGAGGACACAGCGTCCATGATTTCATCAGACCACAGGACAGTTTTCCACTTCCCCTCAGTCCATCTTAAACGGGCTCAGGTCCAGAGAAGTCTCTGTGGTTCTGGATCAGGTTTATATATGGTTTCCTCTTTGTGTGGTTCAGTTTTAATCTGCATTTGTGGATGCAGTGACTTCCACTACAGAGTCATGTCTGTTTTTAATGCAGTGACTTCCACTACAGAGTCATGTCTGTTTATAATGCAGTGACTTCCACTACAGAGTCATGTCTGTTTTTAATGCAGTGACTTCCACTACAGAGTCATGTCTGTTTATAATGCAGTGACTTCCACTACAGAGTCATGTCTGTTTATAATGCAGTGACTTCCACTACAGAGTCATGTCTGTTTTTAATGCAGTGACTTCCACTACAGAGTCATGTTAGTGTTTTTAATGCAGTGACTTCCACTACAGAGTCATGTCTGTTTTTAATGCAGTGACTTCCACTACAGAGTCATGTCTGTTTTTAATGCAGTGACTTCCACTACAGAGTCATGTCTGTTTTTAATGTAGTGACTTCCACTACAGAGTCATGTCTGTGTTTTCTTACCTTAGAGGTTGAGTGTGGAGAGTGACTGATGCATCGGACACTGTAGGTGACTGTAGTAAATCACTGCTGACATGGCGAGGCTCAGAGCCCAGATTGAGCGCTCCCCCATCGGAGAGCAAAAGCCGTGGGACTCGGTTTCTCTCCATGCCATGCCCTGATGGGATTAGCTCTCTGTTGCTATGATTACTTGTCCTGAATGGATTTAATCTCCATTTGATGGGGATTGGGCTTGAGGGTGGGGTGGCGTGGAGGGAGCCGTAGCCTGGCTGCCTGGGATTGTAAACAGGAAGTTTCTAAGCTCACGTCAGATTGATGGAAGGGGACGAATTATTGCCTTTTTATAGGGCAGCAGTGACATGACGGGCTGAAAGAGAGGAAGCCTCTGATCACAAATCTCCTGACGGCCATGGTGCATTTTTAAGAAGTGTGCAAACTAGTGCAAGTAGTCTAGGTGGATACCTCTCCAGGACAGCTGCTCACACTGCAAACAGGAAGTTATCTCAACACTACTTAAAGGAGAACTCTGGTGCACTTATTGCATCTTAGCTTCATCGCTTTTGTCTTATTAATCTTTAGAGATGTTGAATGAAATACAGAACATATTTATAGAGAAGATATTTGACGATTAAAGGAGTATGAAGATCATCAATCATCGTGTGTCTCTTGTCTCTCCAGGATGGTGGCTTCCTACCTGGTGCATCACAGCTATTGTGCCACGGCCGAGGCCTTTGCCAAATCCACAGACCAGGCCGTGCACGAGGAGCTGGCCTCCATCAAAAACCGACAGAGTGAGTCCTTCTGTGTTGGCGGGTTTCTCTAAAAAAGTCTTGACACAGTGAGAAAACGATCAGATGAAAAAACAAGATGTGGTCACAGAAAGTAAAGGTGGATCAAATGCTGTATGAGGTACTGGTCAATAGTAACCCATAGGGGATCCCTGGGAGAAACTGGCTCCACCTGCGACACACTGAACCATCCCTTCAACAGAAACAGAAATGAGTCTTAGTTCCTTTAAACTGGATCTCGGATGAATCTGTATGCTTACTGTGTCGTTCAATCTCGCCTGTCGCTCGCAGAGATCCAGAAGCTGGTGTTGTCAGGTAGAATGGGCGAGGCCATCGAGACCACCCAGCAGCTCTACCCCAACCTCCTGGAGAGGAACCCAGACCTCCTCTTCATGCTCAAGTAAGACCACGCTTGAGTCTTGTTATCACGTGTGTGTGTGTGTGTGTGTGTGTGTGCTTCTGTGAAAACCATACGTTTTGTAAAACCTACATCAGTCAGTCAAAGCTACTTCCTGTTTTAGTTTGAAAGAAACTTTGATTTGCTCTTCATTTTATGTTGATTTGAAAGTGGAAAGTCAGCCTTTTCAGTATTCTCCCTACCTCATTCATTTCACGCTTTCATCCCTCTCTCTCTCTCTCTCTCTCTCTCTCTCCCTCCCCTGCGTTCTCCAGGGTGAGACAGTTCATCGAGATGGTGAACGGGACAGACAGCGAGGTGAGGTGTCTCGGTGGTCGCAGCCCAAAGTCTCAGGACAGTTACCCCGGCTCCCCCAGGCCCTTCAGCAGCCCAAGCCACAAAGCCAGCAGCTCCCAGCCCTACCTCCCAGGTACGGTCTGAACATCCGAAAACAGGCCTCAACGCCAACCTGAGTACAAACACTGCTCTCATTTACAGCTTAGATACATCTTCACTTCAGGTAATCTGTTCATCTGTCCTCTTTTCTTGAGTTGGACTTCAAACCTTGTGTCAGAAAGTCAACTCTGGGGTCATTAAAGGATTTTGCAGCTTTTGCGCTCACACACATGCAAATGAGCCTCCAGTAAAAAAACAGGAAGTTCACAAATACCAGCGCTGACAGCCCAACGTAGCCTAGGTTGAACGTAACTTCTAATTCAGGATGGAGTTTACTCTCTGCTTGCGTTTGGGCGTTGCACCAGCTGAGATAGTTCCAACGTTAGCATAAGTTACGTCTTAAATTGTACACCTCGCTCTGAGTAAAGTCCTCCATAAAGACCGGGTATCATGGCACTCGGTTTCTAAAGATGGGATCATTTGATGGATGAGGAAAAGCGGCACATTATTAGAGTACCGTTATATTATTGTACCATAAGTTGTAGTTCAAGATTTCACCACTAGGTGTCACTGTTGTTATTTTACAGCATTGCAGGCCCTGACCCCCGAAAGTCCCAGGACCTTTGAGAAGTACTACCCCCCCTAGCAGGGGCTTTTTAGTAGGGAGATTATCTACTCCTGAACTAAATTTAGACCCTGGGTCCACCGGTCAAAACGCACGTAGTTCCTCCAGTTGTAAGAAAAAAAAAAAGGAGTGAATGAACACCTCAGTGATTTCAGAACCTTTTCTGTGTTTGATGAGTCATTCGTTAATGTTCCTCTTTCCCCCCTGTTCTTCTCTTTAAGGGTTCGATAGCAACTGCTGTAACGGCGTGACGTCTAATAAGAGCCACAGCTCCTCCCCTCACAGTCACAAGCCCTGCCCCCCCAGCTCTGGCTCCACCCTCCCGGCGTCTGACATTAGCCTCAACGGGAGCCGCAGCCAACAACCCGTAACCAGGTACAGACACGAACACCAACCCGAACTGAGCGGCACCGTCTGTGAAGGGAAGCAGTTTATGTTTTTTGGAGATTAATAAATAATAATTCAGAGGTGCAAATTTGGGGAAAACATAAAAACAATAACTTTGCCCCGTCTTAAGAATCCAAATTCTTTTGAGATTACGGTGATTGTAGACGGTGTCCGCTTCACCGTCCCTCTCCTCGTGTTTCAGTAGCGACGTGGACATGGAGGTCGACCACTTCACCAACGGAGTGACAGAATCGTCCTCCAACGGTTTCCTCAACGGCAGCTCCAAACACACCACCGAGCCTGAAGACTGTGACGCAGACATGGGTGGGTACAGTCTCTCTGTGTGAAATATCCCACTCTGAGCACTTTGCTGGTAAACACACGATATGAGGCGTATGCCAGCCTTCCTGTAGCTCTTGTTACTCCCATGTTTAAGCCTCAGCTGTAAACGTTCCCTCACATTTCTGCACTCATTCTGCACGCCGTCTCTGCAGAGGTGGAGTCTGCTCAGTCCAAGAGGCAGCTGTGCGGCGGGAGCCAGGCGGCCATCGAGAGAATGATCCATTTCGGCAGGGAGCTCCAGAGCATGAGCGAACACCTCCGCCGCGAGTGTGGCAAGAACTCGGCCAACAAGAAGATGCTCAAGGTAAAACAGACGTTGGTTCATTTTGATTGATTTTATATATTTTTTTAAGTTATATTTTGGGGCTTTTCGCCTTTATTTTATAGGACAGCTGTAGAGAGACAGGAAATGTGGGGAGTAGAGAGCGGGGGAAGACATGCAGGAAATGGTCAACCAGCCGGGAATCAAATCGGCGACCCCTGCGACGAGGACTGTAGCCTCTGTATGGGGGGCGCTTAGAGCGCTAGGCCACCAGCGCCCCTCATTCCCCTTTTTTCGAACCCGATAAATCATCACATTTTTCCGTGTGCCTGATTTAGGAAAGTACCCGTGCCGTCTTCCTGCGCCTTTTTGAAGCCGATCGTCTGTGTTGCCGTATTGGAAATGCTGAACTCAACCGAACATCTCTGGAGTTAGTGTGAGGTAAAGAGGCGGGCGTTTAGCAGGAACAGGTTCCTGTGTTTCTGCCGCCAGCCTCTAGTGGACACTCGATGAACTGCAGTTTTGGTTTTTAGTCGTATTTGCGCTCTGAGAAATAAAGAATAATCCTCTGCAGTTCAGTCGGACTCGCACACTGAGACCCTGGTGCTCAGGTCCTAATTAGAAACGGATATTAGAAATATTCAGCTTGTTTGTTTTTTTGCGCCCCCTTGTGGATGAATCACGTAATACGTAGACGCATGTCGTGGTGCCAGACCAATTATCACGACCCACCTAACGCCGCTGAAAGAAAGAGAGGGGCCGAGCTATTCAACACCCGTAAATGCTAACGGCAGTGACTCACCGGGCTGCTGAAGTCTCGCCAACATTTCTTTGTTCAGTCCACGACACATCTTAAAGGCAGAGATGTCGTTACAAACTTCGTAGTTTCATCCCGCAGCACCGACTTCACCGCACTTCTTGTTTACGCTCGTGACTTTTATTCGTGGAGCGCTCTCTCTGCGTGAAAGAACGCATTGAAAAAGGCAGACAGAAAAAATGTCGTTTACCGATTTATGCTAACAGATGCTAACGTTTTTGCCACAGTGTCAACAGGCAAGGGTGAAATGTATTGTTCCGTGTCTGCGGCTTGATTTGATGTGTGGAAGTATATATGAAACGATGTGATCAGTGTGTGTTGTCTTGTTTGTGTGTGTGTTCTCCTGCAGGACGCGTTCAGCCTGCTGGCCTACTCAGACCCCTGGAACAGCCCGGTCGGCTACCAGCTGGACGCCATTCAGAGAGAGCCGGTCTGCTCCACTCTCAACAGTGCAATATTAGGTAGGTGACCTCTGAGGGCATGTTTCATCATCACTGAGTCTCAAGGCGGGGGATCCTGAACCAGCATCATGTTCTGTGTGCACTCCTGACGTTACTGTTCCTCCTGTGTCCTCTTTCAGAGACTCACAACCTGCCCAAGCAGCCCCCCCTGGCCCAGGCCGTGGGCCAGGCCGCCCAGTGCCTCGCCATCATGGCACGAACTGGCACCGGCTCCTGCGCCTTCGCCTCTGTGGACGATTACCTGCACTAGCCCTGTGCAAACACACAAACACAGAAACACACACACACAGGAACACACACACACACACACACACACACTGAGGACTTGTCCAGAACCGCCCCCCCCCCCCCCAGACCTCCTCCATCAGTGTAGCTGCATTAGCCGAGGAGTCGCTCCTCTGCACGATAACGACTAGTAGGAAGTTAACCACCTCACTCGCTTCTTGTTCTGCTTTTATCGATCGGCACCAACGCCACCGAGGATCAGGAGCCGCTTCTGGACATTGGTACCACATTTTAGACATACACACATACACACACACACACACACACACACATACACACACTCGCCCACCACCGCCCCCCCACCTCTCCCCGTCTTTAGTATAAAACTACGCCTCAACCTTGGTTTGGCCTCGCAGAACCCCCCCGCCTCCAGCTGTCCCGAGGCTGTGTCCGCATCATTCTGACTGACCGAGAGCGCCAGGGGACGCCAGCCAAGAGTAGCTGACGCGGAAACACTCGGAGAGAGCCGAACTCATGTGGACCAGAAACCCCAGCCTCCCCCAAAAAAACGGGGTCTACAGACTGTCATTAAAAAAATAAAAAAAGGACCCTGGTCTAAAAAGTAACTGGAAACATACCAAGAAAAAAACGACAACAGAGGGACCGTCATGGCCGACCGCCCTTTAATATGTGGTCCCTGTAAACCTGGACACACGTTACACACACACACACACACATGGAGGCGGGCTGATGCTGAACACAGGATTGGAACAGGATTGGAAGTCCACCAAGGCTTGCCGAGTGCTCCTCCTTCAGCCAACGAGAGGCTCCGTTACGAACAGCAAACCCCCCTCCCCCCCCTGTGACCCCCACCCCTGCACCAACTCCCCTCCTCCCCCTGACCCCGCCCTCCACTCACTTCAGGACTTTGGCGAGGATTTGTGTGACGCATGTGGACTCGGGGACTTCGAAGAAGCCAGAGAGAATCCAGAGTCTCGACTCAAAGTTCCCTGTTTTTAATCTTTTTCGTTTGTTTTTGTTTTCACGGGGCGGAGAGAGAGAGAGAGGGGGGGGGGGGGGGGGGAGGAGGGCGGGGGGGGGGCGGTTACCTGGCTCTTGTTTTGTTTTTAGTTTTTCCGGGTTTACAAGGCATGGTGCGGACGATGATTATTATTATTATTATTATTATTCTAATTATCATTATATTAATTATTGTTACTTGCATTCACAGTATATTTGTTGAGCGCCAGCGAGAGAGAGTTCCACCAACTTATTATAATAAAGGTCCCGATTCCACCGATTCCCAGTGACGAGCGTGTGTACATGTTAACGTTTATATATGAATTTAACAAAATGGAATTATATCAATAGAGTGAGATATTTAGTTATCAAATGAAAAGAAATCATTGAAAAAAAAAAAACCCAATCCTTTAATGCTTTGTACCGACTCCAGTGACTCCTGAAGCGTGCTGGTCGTTTCCAGTCTGTACAAGTTTTTATGTTCCCCGTCTCATTGACTTCAGGGTTCCTGCGCAGATCCACCTCTCAGTCAGTCATCGGACCTGGTTCCAGGTCTGTCAAATCCACTTTGTCACACCTGGTCTTAAAGCTCCTGTGAGGAACTCTTGGGTTTGTGTTGCTTCTGGCGCCCCCCTGTGGACAAAATGATCACCTCTTGACAGTCAGCTGTGTCACTGCTGATCATTATTTTATTTTGATTCATAAGCAGAGGATTTAAACCTTGAGAGTTTCCTCAAACAGTCTCCTTCAAGACTTTTAAACGTTTCTGGAGAAAGTCCGGATCCTGCGTGGGAACCCTACAATGACCTCTGACCCCATTTTACTTGCCCCCCCCCCCCCCTTCCAAAAAAAAAAAAGAAACCCTGCTGCACAACAGGTTTGATGCAAATGTTGTTGGTTTTTATTTTCTTATCGATGTCTATGCTAATCCTTAACACACAACGAACTCAGGAGCCAAAAATGTCCCTTTGTCCCTCCTCCTCGGTTTAGAACGCCAAAGTCCAGCCAGGCAGCCTGGGCCTCGATCGCAGGCGGCCTCGATCGCAGCACAGCTACGGGTTTTCAGACTTGAGCTCGGATCAGAAAAAACAAGCAACATCCTGAATCCTGCTTTTTAAAATCAAACTGAACTTAAAATACTTTGTTAAAAAAACATTTAACTTTTGAAAAAGTGCATGGGGTAATCATGTGGCTAGCAATTAACAAGAAGGACAGTGGAAGCTTGCTAGCATACTAAGCTAGCGCTTTCATTTCAAACCAGGTTTACAGTTTTCAGATCGTCTCTCTTTTGGAACTTCCTGTTACCATATTTGGTAAAAAGCGATTTAACCTAGTGCTACATCATCATTAGCATTATTTCTCAACTAATGGGACTGTAATCAACAAAATAAAAGTAGTGCCGCAGTAAAACTAGATCGTACGCGACATGAAGGCCGTCTCAGTTTCTGAAGAGGCATTAAGAGTCCTTTCAGTGGGAGCGGCCATATTGGAAACGCCGACTCCAGCTAGCTTCCGATTCACCCAAACACAGGCGGAGTAGAGGTGGAGTTGAAGCCAAATGTCCCCGTACAGTTTGTAAGCCAAGTTAGCCGTTTCAACATGAGCCTCAAGTGGCCACTCGAGGAACTGCAGTTCTTGTTCGTTAGCTTCATTCTGAACACCAGAGGGCGCTGTTAGCCATAAATCATTCACAGTATTTTTACTGAGACAATACATCGAGTGGGAAAGTGTCTCATTTTCTCATAGACATACAAAAACATACTGTTTCCACAATCAGTGGTGTCGCCCCCTGCTGGCCATTTAAAGACACTTCATGAACAGTGCCAGTGTGGGAACTAAGAGGCTGCAAAACCCCGCCTCCAGAGATGGGGGGGTAGACGTGCAGCAAAGGGGCGTGGCTCGATGAGGACCGTTTCCTCTGTACATGGGGCGCCTAAACCAGTGTCTAGTTAAAAAAACTAGACTTTTGGTCTCCTTATCGGCTGTTAAAGATCCAAAAGTATCACCAAACTTGGTCCCTGACTGATTTTAGTTTCAGTTTGATTGTGGGCAGCTGGAGGGAACCTGTTGCTTGTTTTGTTTTTGAGTGAGCCTGATCGTTAGCGTTGATTTACCTTCAGTCCACCCCTGAATGCGTGCTGCTCCCTGGTAGCATATCGCTGTCTGGTTATTCCTCTCAAAGCTGCTATTAAATAGCATTCAGGTATTAAAAGCCCTTAAGCTCCACCTGTTTCAAACTACCCATCATCCCTCAGAGGCGAGCGCCCCTCTGCCCGTCACGTTACTGTTTTGTTACAAGACCCTCGTCTGACCTCGTGTTTTTGTTTTTTTTTTAGTGCTCAAACTTTAAAAACATCAAGAAAAAAAAAACAGCGCTGATAAGAAAAAGAACCAAATCCTCTTAGAGGGCGTCGCAGCTGTGCGTTAGACACGACATCCACCTTCTCCCGAAGTTTCTCCCAGGGGTCCGGAGGCGACTCTTCTCCTCACGGTGGAACCGAGCTTTTCTGTACCTTTTGGTTTGTTTTTTCGTTTTTTGTTTTTTTTTTCTTAATTTGGATCGCAAGCAGTCACGGCATCGTTTAGAAAACTTCTTAGACAAAGTGTCTGTTGTCTCTTTCTGAGTAAGGTCTGAAACCTATGCATGCCATAGTAAAGTGGTGGTAAGATCAAGTTAGATGTCTCTTATTTGAATCTTTTTGTTTCTCCTTCTTTTATAGCCAGTTCACGGTGTATAAGGAAGATGTCAACCAGTAAGTTGTCCACTGCTGACTGTGTGTCCATTTGGAGAAAAAAAAAAGTGCAATTTGTGTGAGGGTGAAAAGATTTATATTAAAAATGATAAATGATGAAGGTGCGTGTCTGGATGCTGAGTGACGTGGAGCTGGAGTCTGAGGGTGAGGCTGAAACGAGGTCTCCTTAATGTTAAATGAAGGAAGTAAGACCAGAAGGAAGAGTCCAACAATACAAGTCCAATGAGTCCCTTTTAAAGAAACACATCAAACACACGTTACTGTGATTATTTCAATCAAACTTTATATCAATCATGTTTTATCAAATCAAATCCATCAGAATGTTTTTATCTACATTCAGGCCTTTTTCATCTCGACTCAGAATTCTGCGATCAAAATCAAAACTCTTGGAAAAAGAACAAAGCATTGACTTTGATCTCTTCATTTTGGAAAAAGTGTGAATTAGTGTGACGTCATGATAGTGATTCTGCTGTAAATGATTGGCTTAAAGACAGTCATGTAAGATTAAAGTGGTCAGGGGATCGTATTTGTTTACATGTACAGTTCTGTTGGTGGCTTCTGCTAACCCCTCATTCAGAGATAATGCACAGTGAGCAGGTGGGTGTGTGAGTTAAAACTGTGACAGGGTGAGCAGGAGTTGTGTGATGTCTCATCTTTAGGTGCATTTCGTTTTTTCAAAAGAAGAAAAAAAAGGGTTTGAAGGAAAAAGTGAAAATTCAAATGTAAAAAGTCCAGATTTCAGACGAGTGCACGTTTTCAGAAGAGAGTCCTAATTTCTTAAAGTCAGAATTAAACCGATGTGAATTTTTCCTCAAAGTCAAAAGTTGCAGAAAAAAAATCGAATATCAGAAAGAGTGTGAGTGATGAAAAAAAAAAAGTGCACTTTGTGTGAGGGTGAAAAGATTTATATTAAAAATGATAAATGATGAAGGTGCGTGTCTGGATGCTGAGTGACGTGGAGCTGGAGTCTGAGCGACTGCAACGAGGTCACCTTAATGTTAAAGGAAGGAAGAGTCCAACAATTCAAGTTACAATGAGTCCCTTTAAGAAACACATCAAATTTTCAACCAACCTTTTATATCAATCATGTTTTGTTTAAATCAAATCCATCAGAATGTTTTTATCTACATTCAGACTTTTTTCATCTTAACTCAGAATTCTGGGATCAAAATCAAAACTCTTGGAAAAAGAACAAAACAACTTTGATCTCTTCATTTTGGAAAAGTGTAAATTAGTGTGAAAGTTTTAATTTCAGAAGAGAAAAAAAAAAGGGTTATGAGGAAAAAGTGAAAAAGTGAAAAAGTAAAAAGTCCAGATTTCAGTTGAGTGCACTTTTTAAGAAGAAAGTCCTTATTTCTTTAAGTCAGAAGTAAGCCGATGTAAATTTTTCGGAAAAGTCAAAACTTAAATATTTAATTTCAGAAAAAGAGTGAGTGAAGGAAAAAAAAAGTCTCAATATTGACGAAATGTTTCAAATTTCGAGGAAATTTTTGAATAAATTTAATTTTTTTGGGAAAAAGGGAATTCTTGAAATGTCAATATTTAGAAGGAAAAGAAAATCTAAATTCCAAATATTTGTAGTCTTTTTTTTTTTTTTTTTTAAACTCCAGATTTTTATTTTATAAATTAAAATATCAAAGTTTAAATCAGAATAAAACAAAAAAAATGGTCGGATCATAAAAATGTTCTTGTGGCCGTTCCTCCTTTTTTTTTTAAGTTGTATTTTTTTTGGCCTTTTTGCCTTTTATTTAATAGGACAGCTGAAGACAGGAAATATGGGGAGCAGAGAGCGGGGGATGACATGCAGGAAATGGTCAACCAGTCAGGAATCAAACCAGCGACCCCTGCGACGAGGACTGTAGCCTCTGTATGTGGGTCCTTGGACCGCTAGACCACCAGCGCCCCAGTTTCTTTAGAACTGGACTTTAGAAATTAGTGTAGGGAAAAAAAATGAGACAAATGTAATTTTGGGATAAAAGACAGATGACTTGTAATGTTGATATTTAGAACGAAAAAATGTATGTATTTATGTATTTTAGGGGGAAAGAAAGGGTCAGACGTTAAACTAATTTCAGCAGGTCTAGTATCTGGGATCATGTATTTATCGAGCTCATGATTCTGACTCTTCTGAAATATCAAAGTTTAAACTCTTAAAAAAGGTCCGATCCTAATCCTCCTTTCAGGACGGGCAACACGAGTTCTGTCAAAGCAGCAGATCCCTGATTCAAAAGAAGCTTCTTTACTTTAACACTAAAGAAGCTTCTTTACTTTAATACAAACACTTAATAATCATCCAAACATCCCCTCTCTTTGCTCTTTAGGATGATGTCTCTGTCATTAATGAAATGTTGAAACAGTTTGTTCACTAAACGTCTTTATTCTCAAAGATACACATTTAATCAACAGGTCATCACACACACACTCAGAAGGCGTTTCCATGGTCACACGTCCTGCTTTATAACAAACAGACGGGAACTCTTAGAAATCTCTTCCTTTTGTAAAAGTTCGGTTTGTATTTCCTCTCCGCGGTGAAGGTCAGCTGAAGATGTTTCCGGGTCAGCAGGAGGAAATCTGCTGCCTGTGGACCCACCTCTTCTTCAGCTTCTCTGCTTTGGCTTTTTCTTTACAGGCTGGAGGAGCAGACAGAAGAGAGGAGACTAAACCACACATGAAACATCAGGAGAGAGGTGAACCGGTCCGCTCTAACAGTGCTTTCTGGTTTGAGCAGGTGTTTAAATGTGGGCCGTGATAGGAGCTGTTCCTATCCTGAACATGATAAAGGAAAGGAGCGTCATTGTTCCCTTTGTTACCTCCTTTAAGAAAAGAGAGACATTTCTTTATGTCAACTTCAGAACGGTTTGATTTGTATGGAAGAGGATTAGGGAGAGTCTTTAAAAACTCTAAATTTTTAATTTAGAGTTTTTAAAGACGTAAATCTGTGAGAAATCTAACTTGAAAAATTCAAGTTTGATTTGAGTTTATAATAAAGTGATGGTTCTGGGCTAAAATCAGGAATCTCTCCTTATTGCTGAGTCAGAGTAGGAAGTACAGTTTGATGAGGATGTCAGTGGATCCATGATGCAGTGAAATGTTCAAAGGGCAGCTTGATAACAATCGACAAATTCAAAGTTTTCTTGTAAATGAACGACTTTATAAACTCGAAGGTTTTGAGTTTGATTGCTCAAAGAGTTGCATCTTTAAAAACTCAAAATTTTTAAGGTTTTTTTCATAAATGTACGACTTCGTGATCTCAGAAATTTTGAGTTGTTTTCTTGAAAATGTACGACTTTATAATCTCTGAAATTATGAGTTTTTTTCTAATAGATTTACAATTTTATAAACTCCCAGATTTCAAGTTTGATTTCTAACAGATTTACGTTTCTAAGAACTCGGAATGTTTACGTTTTTTCTTGAAAATCGACGACTTTATAATCTCTGAAATTCTGAGTTTGATTTCTAACAGATTTACGTCTTTAAAAACTCAAAATTATTACGTTTTTTTTTTTTTTAGAAAACTACGATTTAATAATCTCTGAAATTTTGAGTTTTTTCTCAGATTTATGACTTTACAAACTTGCAAATTTCGAGTTTGATTGCTCAGAGATACGTCTTTAAAAACACGAATGTTGACTTTTTTTTTCGAAAATTTACGACTTTATAATCTGAAATTTCGAGTTTGATTTCTCACAGATTTCCGTCTTTAAAAACTCTAAATTATTAAGGTTTTTCTCAAGTGTACGACTTCATGATCTCAGAGATTGTGAGTTGTTTTCTTGAAAATGTACGACTTTATAATCTCTGAAATTATGAGTTTTTTTCTAATAGATTTACAATTTTATAAACTCCCAGATTTCAAGTTTGATTTCTCACAGATTTACATCTTTAAAAAATTAATTATTACGGTTTTTCTCGAATATCTACGACTTCATGATCTCGGAAATTTCGAGTTTTCTCCAAAATTTACAACTTTATAATCTCTGATATTTTGAGTTTTTTCTCATAGATTTACGATTTTATAAACTCGCACATTTCGAGTTTGATTGCTAACAGATTTACGTCTTTAAAAACTTGAAATGTTTAAGTTTTTTCTTGAAAATCTACGACTTTATAATCTCAGAAATTATGATTTTATCTCTCGAAAATATACAACTTTATAATTTGAAATTTTGAGTTTTTTTCTAATAGATTTACAACTTTATAAACTTGCAAATTTCAAATTTTTTTCTCGAAAATTCTAATGTTTCTATTCCCCTGGCGGCCCTAATCCTCCTCAGTAGATTTGATTGGACCCCCTCCTCTGGATGAAACCATGTTCATTGATTCAAACTCCCGTAGAGGTTTTCATGATGTTCTTGGCTGCATCAAAAAAACACGGTAAGAATGAAGATTGCAGTTTTTAGTAGTTTGCAGATTATTGAGCCTTTATGACATCCTGAAGATTAAAGCAGGCTGAAGACCCGGACTCAGACGACACTAGAGGAACTCACCCCAGTCTTTCTTGACAAACTGCACAGCCGCACTTTTATTCCTCCCCTTCTTGTTCTGGAGGGAGAGCAGCTCGTTACCTGGAAGCAGAGGAACACAACTCCTTAAACACGTCTCATGGGGGCGCTGGTGGACTAGCGGTCTAAGATCCCCACATACAGAGGACTCCCCACATTTCCTGTCTCTCTTCAGCTGTCCTATCAAATAAAGGCAAAAAACCCCAAAAATATAACACGTTTGACAAACCACACGGTCTGAAAGTCAGACTGAGAGTCGTGAATGTCGCCGTCGTCTCAACAGAGAGCGTCCCGGAGGAGCGGACGCCTCGGCGGATCAGACGCCTCGGCGGATCAGACAGACGTCTCTGTAGCAACGCTCAAATTGAGACAGATCATCGTCTTTGCAGACTTCTGCCACAGAGTGTAGCGTGCAAGTACGACCCTGTCACGATAAAGTTGACTCCAGGCCTGGCGTCGACAGGTCCGAGGTTTTCAGAGGACCAGAAAGACAACATGGATGACAGGACGGGTGATTTCAGTGTCCTCTTACTTGTGGTCCTGCAGCTTCCTGGTCCGTACAGTCTGGACTGGATGAAGTCTTGAGCCGCCTGCTGCTGGCAGGACGCCGACGCTCGCTCTTTGGCCGTGGTCACCGTGTAGTTTCCCTTCAGACTGACAAACAGGAACATGTATACGTTAATAACTTCAGCTCCAGCTTCAATCCAGAATCTTTTAACAGAGACGGACTTTAAATCGCCCTGATGTTCAAGTTTCACATCAGAATTAAGAAATGTATGAAAAGGTTATTTGACATACTTTCTGCTGCGTGCCATTTTCCCACTCTTCTTCTTCTTCTTCTTCCTCCGGCTCCCCTCGTCTCGCTCTTCGTCCTGCTTCTCCTCTTCATCAGGATGAGGAGCTTCAGAGGAAACACATGAGTCAAACTGAGGCGTACTCAGGTAAACGTTACAAACACTCAGAGCAGAGACGAGCGTCTTTACCTTCTTCGTCCACCTGTCTCGTCTTCCTGCAAAATACAACAGAGGTCAGTGTTCAGCGAGGAGAGATGGAGGAGGACGTGTGAGGAGAGAGAGCGGCGGAGCGGGGAGCTTACTTTGAGGGAGCAGAGTCCATTTCCTCCAAAACATCGTCCGGTAAAAGTTTTCTTTTCTGTAAGAGATTCAGATCAAACTCAGATCATCCTGCTGCTGCATCAAAAGGTGCATTTCAACCAAGAGTTCCAGGGTCTTTTAGCCCCCAGAACAACTTTCCCCTGAACTAAAAGGTTCCTGTGCCCCCATTGTTGTCTGCGTTTCAACCTTGGGCTGAAGTCCCGGGTAGATTGTGTAAATCAGGCCAGTGACGTATGGAGGAAAAACAAAGTAAATGCACTACACCACCAGACCAGTAGAGGGCAGTAAAAGAAAGAGGAATGCCATTCATCAGAGATGACACCATAGAAGCAGACGGACAGGCAGGTATCATTATGAGCAACACAACAGTTAGCCTGTTAGCATGAAGAGACTCAGCTGGTCTGTTTTAGATGGTGCTATATTTCATCACAGATGGATTCACTGAATCAACACGTGAGAGGAGATAAGCGCGAGTAGCAAAGACGTTTCAACACGGCTTTAAAATCCTTTTGAACTCAAAAAGCCGTGGCAGAGATCGGACGGTGTTTTGGTTTAAACAGCGACCCTGTTAACTGGAGACTCTCAGCCGGATGCATCTCTCATAAACGTCTTTAGACCATCATTAAATATCTGATGAGGATATTTTGAAATCTTAATAATAACTAAACTAGTTTGCATTCCCAGGAACTCCCTCTGTGTTTCAACAGCTGTGTAAACTCCACAAACACTGACACGTTCAGCTGAAGGTCTCCAGTTTACAGGGTCACTTTTAAAAGCGGAACACCGGGAGGAGAGACGCATTCACGGTGGGCTGAGAGAAGACTACTGTTACAAGCTGCTAAATCAAGAGAATCACAGCTTCTTCTTTTGAAAAGTACACACACATACAAAAAAGATAGAACAAATAAAAACTAATGAAAGAAAGAGAAATCAAGTGAATCACAGATGGAAAAAACAATGACTGTGAATGGTTTTTGGAAAAATTTGACAAAAAAAATTAAAAATAAATCAAAAAAAATTGGAATAAAAAAATTTTGAATTTTTTTTTTTTTGAAAAATAAGTTTTGAAAAAAAAAATTTGAATTTTTTTTTGTTGAATTTTCTTTTTGAAAAAAAAAAATTTGACAAAAATAAATTGATAAAAAAAATTTGACAAAAAAGTTGACCCGGAACCTGTCGAAAAAATACATTTTCCTCAAATTTGAAATTGTGCTCAAAATTAGAAAAACATGAAAAAAGGTGAAAATTTTGCACCTGCCGTTAAAAACATGGAAAAAGCAAAGAATGAATCAACACGTGAGAGGAGATAAGCGCGAGTAGCAAAGACGTTTCAACACGGCTTTAAAATCCTTTTGAACTCAAAAAGCCGTGATCGCAGAGATTGGCCGGTGTTTTGGTTTAAACAGCGACCCTGTTAACTGGAGACTCTCATCCGGATGCATCCCTCATAAACGTCTTTAGACCATCATTAAATATCTGATGAGGATATTTTGAAATCTTAATAAAAACTAAACTAGTTTGCATTCCCAGGAACTCCCTCTGTGTTTCAACAGCTGTGTAAACTCCACAAACACTGACACGTTCAGCTGAAGGTCTCCAGTTTACAGGGTCACTTTTAAAACCGGAACACCAGGAGGAGAGACGCATTCACGGTGGGCTGAGAGAAGACTACTGTTACCTTTGAAAAGTACTACCCCCCTTGCAGGGGCTTTTTAGGGGGGAGATTATCTACCCCTGAATGAAATGTAGAACCTGGGTCCACCGGTCGAAACGCACGTAGTTCAGGGGTAAAGTTCCTCCGGTTGAAAAACGGCACAAAGATGGGACTGAACAGTTCCTGTTTACCTTCTGCTCCTGGAACAGCTCCTGTCTCTTCCGTCTCTTTTCCTTCAGCAGCTCTTTCTCCCTGCAAACATCAGAAAGGGTTAATTCAACAAAAACATATTCACACTATTAATAACAACCCGCTCACTATACATTATCCTGCTGATCACACAGCTTCAATCAAAACCACATTTTGTCTTTTACTCTCACAGTTATATCTCCATTGATGTTCATTTCTTTTCTCTTCTTCGTCTCTTTTTTCTTGGTTTTCCCAAAGTAAACAAACAAACATGATCTTTTTGGTCTAACAGAGTCTCAATAGAACCAAACCCTACATACTATACTATATTTGTTGTTATTATTATTATTATTTTTTATTGTTATTTTATTTTTTTATTTTCCACCATATATCAAATCTTATGTATGAATTGTGGGGTCGGGACAGGTTTTTAAATTTTATTTTATTTTTTGCATTTTTAATTTGTCCTATTTTTATCTACATCACTTTGTGTTTCTATATCATTTTATGAAAAGCACTTTACAAATTTAAGTTCTTCATAGCAACAGTGTGCTGAAAATAACAGACCGTTGCTATGGAACATTGACCAATCAGAATCAAGTATTTAACACAGCTCTGTAGACTCTCTAAAAACACGTGTTATGATGAAAAAGCTTTACAGTCGCCTTTAAAATGACTTCCTGTATTATTATTATTATTGTTATTGATCTGGGATCTGAACTGATAAATATAAAGGTTGTGATTGGATAAAGAGCTGCCCTGTGATTTCTAAGCGCGCCGGAGAGAACATGAATCCATCTGAGGTCCGAACATGTGATTTAAAAACTCGCTGTGGGTTTAATTTGCTTCTAAGCTCCATAAAGTCTTCAGTCTGATAGTTTCTGAATGGGGTTTTGCTGGTCCTGGTCCAGACCGTGTTCAGTCCCTACCTCCTGGCTCTCTGCAGAGCCTCCTTCATGCTCCTGAGAGCCTCAGTCTTCGAGTCTTCAAACGCGACCTCTTCAGGACCCTCCTCCTCCTCATCACTGAAACTCTCCATGATCCTCTCTGTTGTCTCTACTGTCGCTTTCTTTGACGGTGAAGTTTTCCCACGTTGTTTCTTCGCCATGTTGTCTCCACTGGAAGGCTGACGTCATTACTCTGCGCCAAACAGAGGCGCTGAGGAGTGACGTCGAGCGAATCTGCCCTCTAGTGGCAGGGAGGAGAATCACACCCACAAACAGAGACCTGAGAACTCATGGAGCACAGTCAGAATGTGTTCTTCATATTATTGTATACAGTCTATGGTTCTTCATCTCTTTCTTTACAGGAAGAAGAAGAGGAGAGTAGATCTCATGAAGGCTCAGGAAAATTATTTCAATTTAAAGCAAACAAAAAGGATTTAAAATATAGAGATGTTCAGCCTCTGAAAAGCAAAATAAATAAATAATTGAAAATGAAAAATATATAAAAAATACATTAAACATTTAAAAATATATATATATACATATATATTAAAAAAACAATAACAAAAAAATAAATAAGAATAATAAATACATAAAAAATTAAATATTGATATAGGGATGTGACAGTAGCAGTCTCTCTCCATAAGACGTCTGTCTTGGCTCTTGATCCTCGTGAAGCTCTCAAAATTCCTTGAATCGACTTTTCCTCCTAATTTAAAAATAATAAATAATAATAATACAAAGAAAAAATAATTATAAATAAATACATTAAAATAAAAAATAAAATATTGACAGGGATGTGACAGTTGTAGTCTCTCTCCTGAAGATGACTGCGTGGTAGCTCTTGATCCTCCAAATTTCTTGAATCCACTTCCTCCCAATTAAAAAAAAGTAATAATAATAATAAAAGGAAAACCTAATTATAAATAAATAAATTAAATAAATGAAAAAAATTAAACATCAACATAAGGTAGTGACAGTTGTAGTCTCTCTCCAAAAGACGTCTGTGTATGGTGGCTCTTGATCCTTGTTGTGAAGCTCTCCAAATTTCTTGAACTGACTTTCCCTCCCTATTAGAAAAAATAATAATAATAATTGTAATAATACAAATTTAAATAAATAATTAAGTTTATGTTAATGAAAAAATAGAAATTAATTAATTAATTGAAAAAATATACTGAAGAAGTCTGTGCGTTGGGGCTCTTGTTTACCTGTTAGAGTCACTTTACATTTTGTCTTCCCTAAACTGATGAACAATGTTGAACTTTTTCAAAATACTCTAATTTAGTTTATGGAAATAATCTACTTTATCTAACAGCTTTATTTCATATAAATATAAGTATATTCATAAGAGGATAAAAGCAAACTGAACACCTAAACTGTTAATAGAAAAATCCTAAAGTTACATTCTTTTAATTAATGAATTATCTAATTGATCAGTTGTTTCTCTTTATTGATTTATTCTTGTGTAAAATAACCTTTCAAAGCATTTAACAATATATATTAAAACTTTTTTATTGAGTTTCCATAGATTTAATCATGATTCATTTTTCTTGCAGCATACATTGCTGGTAAACACATACAAAAAACCTCAAAACATAGAACAGCTGCTGCAGTATTTAAGGTTCCATTCCCCTTCCATGCCCCACCCTGTCCCATCCCTTCCCACCCCAGCCCTCCCATCAACCCCACATCCCAGATTTTACATAATGTGTAAGTAAGCAAAAGGGGGAAATAAGATATTCATTAGTAAAAATAAAATAACAATAATAAATAAGTAAACACACACACACACACAAAAAAAAAAAATAGTTATCAAGAAATTGGAGAAGGAATTAAACTCAAGTGGATAAACAAAGAGTCAAAAAATCCAAAAGAATCAAACAAACTTATTATTCCTTGATTTTTTATTCAACTTTGAAAATCACATTCGAGCTTTTACTTTGAAAGGAAGAACAGGAAGCGCTTGTCTGAATCAGGTGCAGCATCAATAACACCGGGATCATCATCAGACGTCGCCCTGGTTCTCCCTGGAACAATGCACCGACTCCTGATCGTGCTCCTTGCCGCAGTATGGGCCTCTGTCCCCGGCCTGGGCAGGCTGGAGGTGTCCCCGGCTGCAGGGCCCTGCCTGGCCCCGCTGCAGTGGGAGGGCAGGTGGGTCCAGTACGACCACAGCACCGGGAGGAACAGCCGCTCAGCTGTGTCCTACGACGGCGTGAACCAGAGACTCCGAGTCCTGCAGCAGAACAAGAAACACACCCCGTGTCAGAAGTAAGATCCTCCAGGACATGATGGTGAAGCCTCAGATCAGGTCGGATTAGTGCAGGCAGGAAATGTGAGGTTTTAAAGGGTGTGAAATATATTTAATTTAAAATAAGGAATTGTTTTAGATCGTGCATTTAATCATTCAACCTTATACCTAATATTCAGTGTGAATATCTTTATTTTAATAATATTTTAAAAGGGAATAAACACACAGGAGCCTCAGGGATTAAAAGACAAAGAACACAGAGGCTCAACTTTTAAAGTCAGTTTTACAGGAAATCTGATATATGTCTGAAATAAACATTTACTAAATGTTCACAGATCTGCTCAAAGGTCTTATCTGGATTATTTATTGTGATGCAAGGTTGAAGAATACACAATCCACCCCTGCTCCAGAAGCCATGATTGGCTACTGTCCCTGTCAGAGGCGGGACTTACTGTAACATTCAGAGTATCAGATGCACTTTATTTTAAAAGTGAACTTGTGCGAACAACACATCAGGATACAACACAGAGAGAGGTGTTTTATTGAACAGGGTTCACAGGGATGATCCACAGCAGAGAGGAACCTACGAGGCAAGGGAGCTCAGGGACTCCAGAAAGGTCATAGAAAAGAGAGAAGAGAGGGAGACCAGAAGAAAGAAAAAGAGGAGAATAAATGGTGAAGGAATGACAGAAGGAAAGGACGGGATAAGAAATGGAGGAAAAGGATGAAGAAACATGAAAGAACAAAGAGAGAAAGGAAGAAAAGGAGACAGAAGAGAGAGAACTGAAGAAAGAAGGAATGAAAGAAAGAAAAAAGAAATGAAAGAAAGGAAGGAATGAAAGGAAAAGGAATAAAAGATGGAGAAAAAAAGAAAGAAATAAGGAAGGAAGGAAGGAAAGAAAGAACGAATGAAAGAAAGAAAGAAAGAAAGAAAGGATGAAAGAAAGAAAGAAAGAAAGAAAGGAAAAAGGAATGAAAGAAAGAAAGAAAGAAAGAAAGAAAGGAAAAAGGAATGAAAGAAGGAAAGAAAGAAAGAAAGAAAGAAAGAAAGAAAGAAAGAAGGAATAAAAAAGAGAAAGAAGTAAAGAAAGCCATAAAGAAAGAAAGAAAGAAAGGAAGGAAGGAAAGAAAGAAAGAAAGGATGAAAGAAAGAAAGAAAGAAAGAAAGAAAGGAAAAAGGAATGAAAGAAGGAAAGAAAGAAAGAAAGAAAGAAAGAAAGAAGGGATAAAAAAGAGAAAGAAGAAAAGAAAGAAAGAAAGAAGGAATAAAAAAGAGAAAGAAGAAAAGAAAGAAAGAAAGAAAGAAGGAAAGAAAGAAAGAAAGAAAGAAGGAATAAAAAAGAGAAAGAAGAAAAGAAAGAAAGAAAGAAAGGATGAATAACAGACCCCAAAAAAGGAATCTACAGCAGAGATCCAGAGGAACCTACGAGACAAGGGAGCTCAGGGACTCCAGAAAGGTCTATGGTTAGTAACTTTAATGGGACAGGAAGAGTTAAAGTGAGAGACAGGCAGAGAGAGGAGAGAGAGGGAAAGACAGGATCCCAGTGTGTCAGTCTAAGCCTATAGCAGCATAACTAAGACCTGGTCCAAGCCTGATCCAGCTCTAACTATAAGCTTTATCAGAAAGGAAAGTTTGAAGCCTACTCTTAAAAGTAGAGAGGGTGTCTGCCTCACGGACCCTGACTGGTAGATGATTCCAAAGGAGAGGTGCCTGATAGCTGAAGGCTCTACCTCCCATACTACTTTTAGAGACTTTAGGTACGATGAGCAGGCCTGTATGTTGGGAGCGTAGTGTTCTAGAGGGGTAATAGGGCACTATGAGCTCTTTAAGATATGAAGGTGTCCGATCTTCTGAGCCAGTGTAGAGAAGCTAACACAGGAGAGATGTGCTCTCTGTTCCTAGGTCTAGTAAGTACTCGAGCTGCAGCGTCTTGGACCAGCTGATAAGCCTGATAAAAGGGAATGACTAGACTAGTAATCCAACCTGGAGGTAACAAATGCATGGGCTAGTTTTTCTGCACCTGCAAGACGTCTTCTCTCCTTCTGCTCCAGGTTTTTTGAGTACATCTACCTGTACCAAAGCATGGTGATGTTCCAGATTGACCAGAAGACCAAAGACTGCTCAAAGATCGCTCTGAGCGAGGCCTGGGATCCCTTCGACATCCCAGACAACTCCACCTTCGAGGACCAGTACATCATCGGAGGCCCCGGGGACAACGTAGAGGTTCAGGAGTGGTCGGACAGAAAGCCGGCACGCCAACGTAAGAGGACGAACGATCATATTCAACCTGAAATACACACTAAATGAATTACTGTCAGTTTTAGCTCCAGTTTGGTCTCAGCCACACACCTCCAGCTGTAAATAGATTCAAAGATCCACTTTGACCTTTACTCTGCTCTCCACCAGATGAGACCTGGGTGGGCGTCTACACCCTGAAGGACTGCTACCCGGTGCAGGAGACCTACACCAGGAACAGCAGCGTCACCACCTCCACCCGCTTCTTCAACCTCCAGCTGGGCATCAGCGACCCAGACGTCTTCACGCCGCCCAGCACCTGTCAATCAGCCCGGCCTGAGAGGATGCTGGAGTCCTACTGCTGAGCCCTCACCTTTGACTGTAGACGCCTAAAAGGGATAATCCCGCTTTTTTAGCTTTTGTGAGATAATTGTCTGTTACAATCTTTTGTTTAATGAGCTAACACAAGCAGCATTTCTATCCTGCAAGAATACAATTAATGAGTGCGAAATATTCAACCGTGAAACAAGTGAGAATCAAAGGGTAACGAAGATAACCACCAGGTTCAGGTGAAGACCCTGAAACTGTGACTTTAACATTCAGAGCCCTTATTAAGTTCCCTTCAAAATACCACATTAACAACTTGGTTCAAGGTTTCACCCCCTGGGATTATGACTCTTTGAGCAGCAGCTTCATTTACAATATTAAAGACACAGATTCAAACATTAGGAACAACAAAACAAACACCAAACGACACATTCAGTTTGACTAATCCCTGCACTCCTCTGAATGATTGAACAAAGCTTGTGTGCTTTTAAAAATGTGCTTTTGTTTTTGTAACCATAAAAAAAAGAAATTCTTGATAGAAAATAGATTTTTAATTTATGTAATCTGCGAACAAAAATAGTTCAAGAACTTCTTTTCAGGCGTTTGCACTGTAACCTTTCACTTCTGATCCTTGACATGAGAACAAGATCAGGTTTTAGGACCTCCTTGTGGTTTTATTCTCTGACTGTATTTTTTAAAAAGTACAATCAGTGTACTCTTAAACCTGGTTTATACTTCTGCGTCAAGGTCCACGTAGCTCCCAGGCCTACGCACGTAGCCGACACGTACCTCCTCCAAAATGTAACTTTGGGTCAGATGGAAGCGGACTGAAGCCCTGTAGTGGTAGTGTGTTATTCAGTCCTCATCATAGACTGTATAAATAATGGACGTAGTATCCGTGACGTCACCCATCTGTTTCTGAAGCGCTGTTTTGAGGCAGATCTGCATCGGCAGACATATTACTGCTGTGGAGCGATTGTGACGTAAAGAGGCGGGCTTTGAGTCTCCTCGCCAACAGCTACAGTGTTCCCGCCTGTCAATCAAGTCAGCTGTGCCTCTCATTGGAAGACTCGTAATCTCAATATCTTTGAAATTACGGTGTTTTTAAAAAATTCACCCCCCGTACAGTGTGTGAGGATAGAGCAATGAGCTATCCAGACTACACTGGCCAGGCTGTAAACATGTTTATTTCTGCTGTAAAGATCGTCTCCTTTGAATGGGTGTGTATGTGGTTTTACGCAGCCTCAAGCAGATCCTTGATGAGCTTCAATTTTTAGCACCTCAATATTGGACTCATATTTTGAGACCAGAGGTTGCAGCTTAGTCATCATACATAACACAATATTTTTTTACAGTACAGACACTTTCAAGAAAGCATCAGAAGTGCATCTAGTGATGACTGAAAAGGCCTAGGCAGAAGCATAATGCTTATTTAAGCCTAGCCTACATTTTCTCAAATAAAGCTACCAAGCTTCCCAAGTGTAGAGAAACAAAACAAAACAAAACAAAACAAAACAAAACATGAGAATCATGAACACTTGGAGCCTTCAAAAACTGTGATTGGTCCGCTCAGGCGCATAGTATTTTCCCGGAACCCCCCGCTCATCTGCCGTGTATTTCACCTCCTCCTCTCTATTCTTCCCTGTAATCATGTCTGTATGATAAACAGCAACATGTATCAGCTGTAGATTAACACGCTCTGAATCTCTGTGGAAAAGGAAACAGAGATCATAGAAGGAGGAAACAGACAACCCGACTATCAGAGAGACCACACTGCCCTCTAGTGGTCCGGCGGAGTATTGCTGCGTGACACAGACACAATGCTTACCTCCACGTTGACTACTGCTGCATAGGGTCGATGCAGAAGTATAAACCAGGCTTTAATTCAACTCCAGGACTGACTGGTGTACAAAAGAGTGATGAGTCTGACCTTATTAAGATGGGAAATTTCAGATTTGATGGTACTAGTTAATAATCAAAGGTTATAGCACACCATATTTAACCACATGAGACCCATTGAGATCAAGACCTCATTTATATGGCCCCAGTCCAAGCATAGCTTGGCAGCGAGAGCCGCCGCATCAAGTAGGTGCCTCCCTTCACTGGTGTTTCATCCAGTTGGACCCACAACACCTCAGGGAGGTCCAACAGTTAGCTCCCTGAACCACCAGCTTTTATGCTAGCTCTCAGCGCCGTCATACCATCAATCAAAGAGAGAAGAACAGAAAGGAGTCTGCAGAAAGATGCTAGAAGAAGCTTCTTATAAGCTTCCGACTGGGTTACGCTGTACGCTGTACGCTCCACTCTTCCATAGTCATGAGAGAGGGAGAAAAAGGTTTGAGTGAGAGGACAAGGAAGGCAAAGCCAGGTTAAGTAGCCTGTTTGGACTAAAGCCGCCAACCTCCCACTTTGTTTGGCTGTACCTCCTTCTACTCCCCCTTTCATGAAGCTAAAGAGAAAAAGGGTTTAACAACAGGACAGGGAGGTTGAACCAGGGTGAGGAGACAGGTTGGGCTGGAGCTTACCCCTGCTGGGTTAGGTGTTGTACCCCCCTGCTAGATCTCACTCCTGCCAGGTTAGGCTGTATGCTCTACCTCCCTCTGCTCCCCCATTCCCTACTGTTCTAAAGGGGTCTATGTTTCAAGAAAGGTCCACCTGCTGATGTGGAATTTTAAAGTGTAAATACAAACTGAATTCAACCATCATGTGTGGGATTTCTAAATTTCTTATGATACTGGATGAGAAGTTGAACCCTTACTGGAGATGGTAAGATTACTGGGTCTCTTACAACTTCATTTATCTTTTAAACGTCATTACGGGTACGAGTACAGCACAATTTACTTTGAACAAACACTGTTAAAGAACTGTATCTGCTGCATTAACTGTAATAAAAATGAGGAAACAAGACGTCCACTCTACTTTGACTCAAACACACGATACCTGATGTTTGGTGGAGGGTTTGTGTTTCAGGGGAGTTGATGTAGAGTAGGTACTGTGAGTGAAAGCAATCAGTTCATGGATTACTTGAGTCCTGTGAGGGTTGCTTCAGAGAGGAGAGAGCTTCACATCTTCTGAAACTATAGCCATGTTTTTTTTTAACTTTAAAAATTGCTGCGTTTGTTCTCAGCTCCCCAAGTCCTGAGGAAGTTTTAAATAAGACGTTCACAACAGAAATATATTTATATAAATACATACATATACAGTGGGTACGGAAAGTATTCATGCCCCTTCACTTTCTCTACATTTTGTTATGTTGCAGCCTTATTCCAAAATGGATTAAATTATTTTTTTTCCCTCAGCATTCTCCACACAATACTCCATAATGACAAAGTGAAAAATGTTTTGTAGAAATTTTTGCAAATGAATTAAAAATAAAACACTCAAATATCGCATGTGCGTTAAGTATTCACACCCTTTACTTAATACTCTGTTGAAGCACCTTTGGCAGTGATTACAGGCTCCAGTCTTCTCAGGTATGATCCTACAAGCTTAGCACACCTGGGTTTGAGGAGTTTCTCCCATTCTTCTTTGCACATCCTCTAAAATTCAATGAGGTTGGATGGGGAGCACGGTGCTCAGCTATTTTCAGGTCTTTCCAGAGATGTTCAAACAGGTTTGAGTCCGGACTCTGGCCGGGCCACTCGAGGACATTCAGAGACTTGTCCTGAAGCCACTCCTTTGTTATCTTTGACTTCATTGCTTGGGGATCTTATATAGACCGGTGTGTGCCTTTCCAAATCATGTAACATCAATTGAATTAACCTCAGGTTGAGTCAAATCAAGTTGTGGAAACATTTCAAGCATGGTCAGAGGAAACAGAATGTATCTGAGCTCAATTTTGAGTTTCAAAGTAAAGGGTGTGAATACTTATGTACATGTGATATTTAAGTGTTTCATTTTTAATTAATTTGCAAAAATTTCTACTTAACATTCTTCACTTTGTCATTATGGAGTATTGTGTGTAGAATGTTAAGTAGGGAAAAATGGAATTTAATCCATTTTGGAAAAAGGCTGTAACATAACAAAATGTAGAAAAAGTGAAGGGGTATGAATACTTAATGTACCCACTGTATATGTAAATACAAAAATATTCACCTTTTAAAATCAAGCTTACTTACTAGAGCGAGCTTAAAAAAAAAGCAGCTCTTTCAAATAGAAAAAACTTACCTTATACATACATTTAATATAATATAATAAATATAAATACTTGGCTTCATGTGATATGTAAATATGAATATATATATTTTTGCAATAATATAATAAGGTAAGATAAGATAGTCCTTTACTCATCCCACAACGGGGAAATTCAAGTGTCACAGTAACAAAGTAGACAGTGAAAAAAAAAAAATATATATATATATATATATATATAAAGCAAACAAGAGCCTATACAATAACAAATATTAAAAAGTTATTAGCTATTCAAATAAAATTAAAGAGGGAAAAAATAAGCATATCTTACACACACATATATATATGTGTATATATATATATGTATATATATATTATTGGTTATATAGTCAAAACAGGAAGAAAAGACCTGCGGTATCCCCCCATGAGACACAGCGGGTGAAGAAGTCTGTCACTGAACGAGCTCCTTAGTGTTGTTATGGTCTCCTGGAGGGGGGGTGACGTGTTGACCATCAGAGAAGATAGCTTTGCTATCATCCTCCTGTCAGCCACCACCTCCACAGGGTCCAGTGAGCAGCCCAGGACAGAGCTGGCCTTCTTCACCAGTCTGTTCAGCTTCTTCCTGTCAGCAGCAGAGTAGTATCTAGTAAATATTACAATGGTTGTATCAATAGTTAGGTTATAGGTAAATTAAAATGAATAATACACATATAATTTAAAGTAATACTGATATAAGATAAAAGGTTACAGGTAATAGATACACGCCCATGGGATAAAAGGAAGCATTCACACTGTAAATAAGCAATTAGTCCAAAATACTCCATGGTAAGCATTTAACAGGAAGCAATGATGCAGAGCGAGTGTAATTTAGAAATCCTTTAAATAAGAAGAGGGTTTATCTTAGATTTGTGTTCAAGTTTTGGTTTTAAAACCTACATTTTGATTTTAATTTGCTCAGTAAATCTGAACCAAGTGTCCTGATAATATCCAGATATACACACATCTGATGGTGAGGAAATAATCCATGTTTCAGTGAGTTATGAAGACTTTAATTTGGAAAGACCTCCTGCTCTGCTGACCTCACTTTAGGGGGCTTGGCTTCCCTCCCAAATATGGCAGCTGTGTTCCCGTGCTGCTCCCAGGAACTCCAGCTGTCGGGGTGGTTCACTCCTCCCTCTTCCTGCTCTCCAACAGAGGCGGATCCTCCCAGGACCACATGTTTCCCAGTCCCCTCCCCTTTAGATCTATAGTTTTATGATGAGGGAAAGCACCAGGAGCTGAGATTCACCAAACAAACACATGTTGAGGAGATCAGAGCTCAAAGTTTGAGGAAGTGAAGCTCAGACGGGCGTTGTTGCTGAGAGGAGAAATGGCGCACAAAGGGGTCAGGCTGGACCAAGAGAGCTTCTCTTGTTCCATCTGTCTGGATCTACTGAAGGATCCGGTGACTATTCCCTGTGGACACAGCTACTGCATGACCTGTATCAAAACCCACTGGGATAGAGAGAGGAGACACTTCAGCTGCCCTCAGTGTAGGCAGACCTTTAAACCGAGACCTGTCCTGATGAAGAACACCATGTTAGCATGTTTAGTGGAGGAGCTGAAGAAGACTGGACTCCAGGATGCTCCTGCTGATCCCTGCTATGCTGGACTTAAACACGTGGATAGAAGAGACTCTACATGCTGGACTCTGGATTTATTCTTATTCTGGATCAGCTGAGTTGCTTGGGCTGAAATAGACTGAAGTCATTTCAGGGACAGTGGGTTCACTTCTGTGTTTGAATTCTTCAACTTGATTTTGATTCCTGTTTGTTGCTGAGAGCTGATTGTTGTCAGCTGTCAATCAAACTTGGTGGGCGGGACTTTGACATGAGTAAATGTTTGAGTTTGTTGTGGTAACACTCCTTCCTGTGTCTGTTTAGCCATGGAGGCTTTCACTGCTCATGATGATTTCTGTTCTCCTGAACTGACATTTCTCTGCATGAAAATATGAACTTGTCTCTGCTCTAAATGTTGGTTGATTATTTGTGTTGATGCATTTATATGCTGTTGTTTCTGATCTGGTTCATGAGTCTGAAGAGTTAAAGCAGCAGACCTTTCTTTAATGTCTGTATTTTGTTCTCAGCACTTTGTACATTTGTAGAAATTCTATCATCACGGTTAGAGAAATTTGTTATACATTTTGTTGTAATGGTTAAAAAATCTCTTATTTCCTCATTTTCATGAGAATAGTGTAAATGAGTTGACACTGATGTTGCTGGGTTTGTTTGTAGGTTAAAGTTTTTTCGGGAATTCTGAGATCAAAGCCATATTTGTAGAAATTCTATAATCACATTTAAAGACATTTGTTTGACAGAATACATTTAGTGTGCAGAGAAAAGAAAAAGTATTTTGATAATCTATTTTTCCTATCTCTCAAATGTGTCCTGAATGCAGCATCACAATAGCTGACTTGAGAATAGTGAGGAGGTGGTGACGTGAGGATAATAATATGAAAATAATGTGATAGTAATATGTAGGAGGACGTTTTTTCTCAGAATTCGAAGGTCAAAGCTGGAATTCTCAGATCAAGCCGTGATTTCTGATATCAAAGCAAGAAGTCTGGGATCCATCCCAGAAATCTAAGATCAAAACCAGAATTCTGAGATCAAAGCTGGACTTGTTAGATCAAAGCAAGAGGTTTGAAATCAAAGCCATATTTGTAGAAATTCTATAATCACATTTAGAGACATTTGTTTGGCAGAATACATTTTGTTTCTAATAAAAAAATGTTTGACAATCTCTTTTTTCCTATTTTTCACATGTTTCCTGAATGCAGCATCACAAAAGCTGACTTGAGAATAGTGAGGAGGTGGTGACATGATGATAACAATATAAAAATAATGTATTAATAATGTGATAGTGATATGTAGGAGGAGGCTTTTTCTCAGAACTCCAAGATCAAACCAATAATTCTGAAATCAAAGCCATATGTGTAGAGATTCTATCATCCCATTTAGAGGAAATTGTTTGTCAGAATAAATTTGGTGTGAAGATAAAAAAAAAGATGTTTCACAATCTCTTTTTTTCCTATTTTATGACTTGTGTCCTGAATGCAGCATCACGACAGCTGACGTGAGAATAGTGAGGATGAGGTGACACTAAACATGTGTTACCAAACCATGTGGCCAAAACAGACGTTAAGGTACAATCAGTGTGAAAGTATGAGAGTTTCTTTAAACAATACAAGCGCTGGTGACCCTTTAACACACAACTTCACTTTAAGCTCCATAGTTTCACTTCTCATCAATGATCAATCAATCAATCAATCAATCAACCAATCAACCAATCAATCAATCAATCAATCAATCAATCAGACTTTATTCGTAAAGCATTTTTCATACAAGTGAAGTAAATAAATAATAAACTATTGAAATTAAAATATTAAATAACAATAATAAATGGAAATAAGACAGTGTGTGAGGCGATGAAACACACTAAGTTAGGATGAAGGCAAATGAAGCATGAATTAATATGAAAGACGGTTTATTTATCTGCTTCAATTACAGTTGTAAACTTACTAAATACTTTGACTTGCAGTCTTATAAGCGTTCACCACAACTACTTAACAACATTCTGCCAAACAAGTGTTTATAAAATACAACTCAACCCCTCCTCCGTTTTTCATTACCTGCACACATGTGTGCTAACAAGGAGCTTAGGAGGGAGGCATGCTTGTTGTAGGCTGTCTTAATAAACACAAAGGTCGGTTTGACTCCCCACGTCTGCAGATTTGAAGATCTAGTGGATGATTTTTAGTTTTCATGGAAAAGTGCTAGCGCTAGTTAGCATAGCCACATAGCTACATGTTCGTCGCTGTGTACCAAGACACACGTCGACATACTGATAAATAAAACAACAAGAAACACTAAATCTGTGACCAATGGTTCAGAAAGGTCCTGCTGCAGGCGCCTCTCCATCAGGATCAGATTCTGGATCAGATTCAGGGGGTTGAAGTAACGCGGGTCTGTGAGCAGCCGTGTATATTCAGCCAACATGTAAACATTAGATCAACGTGCTGGAGAGCCGAGGGCACACCCACTTCCTGAGGGGGCGTGGTCAGAGAGATAACAGCCTGTTCTGAGCAGGGCTGAAAAAGAGGGGGTTACAGGCAGACCAAAATCTGATTTCAAAGTGGTTTTTTTGAGAAATAAACTTTAAAGACATGTTTTGGGGACCTCTTAGACCAATATATATTGATGAAAAAAAGCGTAATATGTCACCTTTAACATTTATTTATTATTTTCTTATTTATTTATTTTCTTATTTATTTATTTATTTATCTATTTATTTCCATAATTTTACTTTATAGATTTTATTTTATTTTTAAGTATTTTATTTAAAATCATGCCTTTTATAATTCCGCCTATTGCTGTTGTTTTCTGCCTTTGTTATTTTGTGAAGCACTTCCGGCTGCATGAATGAAAGGCGCTACAGACTTCATATCCCAGAATCCCTTGCGGCGTCACATTCTGGACGCCCTCAACATCCTGTCCTAGCAGACGGAAGAGAAACTGATGAGTCTTCTGCAGCCTTTAGGTTAAAAACCTGCCGACTGAAACCTTCATAGTCCTGATTTTAAACATTTCAACTCTTTAGGAGAAAGTTTGGAAGGTAAGAAACTCTCTGCTCTCTTTACAACCCTGTGTTTATATACCTGTCACCAAGCTAACTAGCCAGCTAGCTAGCTTGAAACTGATGCTGGTAAAGCAGCATCTTTTATTTTCTCCTTCTCTCTGTTTATTTTCTCCTTCTCTGCTGGTTGTTTTCTCCTTCTCTGCTGGTTGTTTGTTAGATAAAGCCTCCTGTGTGTTTCTGAATCAGGTCCCCTCCTCTCAGTTTGGAGCCGGGTTGTGTTTTTGTCGCAGTTTGTGGTGTTTTAAGTGTTGCTTAAATCATTGCAGCTTATTTCAACCCAACCACTCAGCTGCATGAACATTTGGTGAACTGACAGAGCTGCAGAGACACTGTGCACCCATTTAACAAGCTGTATGACATCCTATAAAATGCATAATGTTCATTATCTTTTAATGCATTATTATGTTCATCCAAACACAGGAGAAAACAGTCAGTCTGCTCACTTTTACACTAGTCCTTTTAAAATCCAAGGTACTGAGACAGAAAGATGTCTGGTTGTTGACATGATCATAAAATCATGCATTAGTCTCATTTTTACTGATGCAGTGTCCCAACTGTGCAGAAATTATTTGCCATATTGTATTACGTTACATTATAATTATAATTCAGGGTTCCCACCATAGACTGTAAATAAAATGGACAGCGTTGCTCCGCCTCTTCCCGTTGTACGGTTTTGAAGCCAAAAAATCCCGCTCCTTGGCGCCGCCATTGTGCAGCCAGAGCCTGTGAAGCCACTGTAATAAGCTCCGCCCTACAGCGTAGCGTCACAAGACGCTGTGTGCCCTCTGAAGTTTCCCTCTACGGCGGCTGTGAATCAAAGGAAACAGGAAGTAAAACCCCGTTTTTTAAACTCTAACAACTAAAGAAGAAGAAACTTTTCAGAGAAAAGAGGCCTTGGACACAAAACACTCAGATACTAACTACATATCACCACAGCATACGGATGTGAGAAACATTCGTACGACGTGTATTTATTTTTTAAAGTTTGACTGCTCCCCATTCAAATGAATGGGGGAGACTGATTTTTTGACCTATACTGCAGCCAGCCACCAGGGGGCAGACACACTGCTGAAAGCCTCACCACCAGCCACCGGAACCTCTCCCTTGGTTCCCACGCGTCCTGGAAAACCTGGAAAACAGTTGACCAGTTTTCCAGTCCTGGTAAAATTTCCTGGAAAATCACAGATTGTCCTGGAAAATTATTCCAACATGACTGTGTGCGACCTGACAAAGTTAAAAAAAAAACACATCCCCATTCAACATTTGTGGACATTTTTGTCATTCAGATCTATTTAGGTCTATTTATGCACTGATCCTCTGATTATTATTATTATTAGTAGTAGTAGTAGTAGTAGTAGTAGTATTAGTATTAGTATTTATGTATTTATTTCAGTAAGGCAGCTTCCAGAGTCCTTTGCTGTCTCTTTTTGTTTTTTACTTAGCTAATTTAATATTTTTTGAGAAAAGAGAAACCTGAGATGAGAGTTGCCCATCATTGTTACTTGGTTGCACTAATAAAGTGAAGTGCTGTACATCTGCTGTTGCATTCTTCTATTATCAACTTGCCATCACTTTTAAGCATGTAGGAGATGATTTCATGGATAGCCATAGGCTGCACGTCTTTCAATGAAGACTTCCACTGAGAGGAACATATTAGACTATTTAGGAACTAAATTAGGAACTCAATTTAGACTGTCATACCAGCTTGATCATCACTGAAAATGTCCTGGAAAAATATCTCTGGAAAAGAGTGGGAGCCATTATTATTGTAACTACAACTCACGGTCATATTACATCCCCATATGTATTTTTATTTATTGCTTAAAATCTGTCATTACCAACCATAATGGTAGAGCAACACAGAGAGACTAATGCACGCTTTTATAACCAGCAGGCTGGACTACTGCAATGCTGTCCTCTCTGGTCTTCCAAAGAACACAATAAACAAACTGCAGTTAATCCAAAATGCAGCAGCTAGAGTTTTAACGAGGACCAGAAGGAGAGCACACATTACGCCTATTTTAAAATCTTTACACTGGCTGCCTGTTGCTTTTCGTATTGATTTTAAAATTATTTTACTAGTTTTAAGGCGCTGCATGGCCTCGCACCAGACTACATCTCAGAGATGCTTTAAGTATATAAACCAGGTAGGTCTCTCAGATCCTCCGGCTCCTCTCTTTTAGCTGTTCCTAAGAGCAGAACTAAAACATTTGGTGACGCTGCTTTCAGCCACTACGCTCCCAAACTATGGAACAGCCTACCGGAGGATCTGAGAGGGTCTGAGAGAGATATTGAGACTTTTAAACGTAAACTAAAAACATATTTATTCAGTCTGGCTTTTATGAAGGGTTTAACAATTTTATTACCTACCTTTTACTATAATATTGATTTAAATGTTGCTTTATTATTTTAGTAATTTTAACTGTTATCTTATTCTATTTTTATGTATTTATTCATTCATTTATTTAATTTTATTTATCTACTCAGTTTTATTGATATTTTTAGCCTTAGTTTTATTTTTCAACTCTTATCCTTACCTTTTAAATCTATTTATTTTAACTATTTTTATTCTTAATTTTGATGCTTTAACTTATTTTAATTACACATATTTTATTTTGGTGTGTATTAGTCTCTATTTGATTTTATTTTATTTTATGTTGTTCTTGTTTTTAATTTGTATTCTTATTAGTTTTTATTATTATCATTATTATTATCTTCCCTAATATGTCTTGCCATTGTTTCATTTCTGCTTCTTTCTTGTTTTCAATCGCTGTAAAGCTCTTTGGGTTGCATTTTATTTGTATGAAAGGTGCTGTATAAATAAAGCTTGATTGATTGATTGATAACCACACCATGTCAACCTGTCACTACTGAACCATTTTTAATACTGCCTGTAATTACTGCTATTTAATCTATATTCCATTTATAACATTGTATATATCTAAATTGTATTCTATCTTTATTTATCTATTTTATTGTTTACTTATTTTATTTTATTTTACTTATTGAAACTTCTTCTTGATTGTACTTATGTCTGGGTTGCTGTAACAACTGAACCCCCCCCAGGGGATCAATAAAGTAATACCTTATCTTATCTTAAATTGGGGTTGCAATTTCATCCATCAACACCTGCAGCCTGTTGCACCAGCTGTGAGTAAGTTGAGTCCTAACTAAGTTAGAGTGTAAAGTCGTCACTAAACCAAACGTTGAAACTAGTTAGTTTGTAACTTCAGTTGTGTCATCGTTTGGTTTCACCACAGAGACGTAAGGTTCATCTTAACTAGAAGATCGTAACGTCCAAACTAACCACAACATTGTGACAGATATAACGCTGAAACTTCCAGCAGCCAATCAGAGGAAAGCACCTCTCTATTCTTCATGTAATCATGTCTGTATGATAAACAGCAACATGTATCAGCTGTAGATTAACAGATCACGCTCTGAATCTCTGAGGAAAAGGAAACGGATCGTAGCGGGGCCGGAAGGAGGCGACCGGCTATCAGAGAGACCACACTGCCCTCGTTTCAGAGGAGAATTGCTGCACGACACGGACACATCGACACACAAGTATGTGGAGTTCATGTGCGTGTCAGCTCCTGCTGCGTAGGGCAGACGCAGAAGTATAAATCAGCCTTAAAGAGACCATAATGGCTGCTTCAAGTGTTCCTCCTGCGTCCTGTGCTGGTTTTGCAACTCCTTTTCTATTCATGTGATGCTATAAGTGGACTTACACTTAGTGCTGGAGAGAAAAGAGTTTCACTTCCCAGTACAGTGTGATCAAGAGTCACAGAGGTCAAAGGTCAAAGGTCAATGCTTTACAAGGATTCTTCCAAGAATGACAATAAAGGGTTAAAGTGTTTTAAAGGTAATTAAAAAAAACACCAGTGTTGAATTTTCATGAGATTATAATCTGATCTGTTTTTGGAAATGCATGCTTCAACTAACTTTGGATCACTCTAGAAACAGGGGAAGCCCCGCCCCCAATTATGCAAATGACACCAGTTATTCAGATCAAAACCGTCTCTTGATCCAGGCTGTCAACAAGTGTACCATTCAGGGTACCTGTTGGTTAAAGCACATAGATGATCGATCCAAACTAACCCTCTGACGTTCTCTTTGCAGACGCAGTGATGACGTGTCCAACGCAGCTTTCCGCTCCAATGACCCGCCTCCTCTGACTCCGCCTCAGACCACCTTTCTCTTGACCAGTGGGCGGGGCTAGCCCGGCCAGGGGTTAGGCGGTGGTGACCCAGTATGGAGAGTCGATGCAGCAGCAGCGCCGATTCCCGGCTGACTGGCAGGGGGGTGGGGTCTACAAACACCGCGCCCATCTGTGCGAGGGTGGAGTCGTACGAAGCCGGGGACAAGAAGTGCATCTCGGACGTGAGAAGGACCTTCTGCCTCTTCGTCACCTTTGACCTCTTGTTCATCACCTTGCTCTGGATCATAGAGCTCAATGTAAGACTCGACTGTTTGTGTTGTGGTCGTCTGCTGAATCACGGGGTAAAGATAGTTTAAAGCTCCACGACCTGGATGTAAACAAACACAGGTGACAGATGTCGTCTCGTAGCAAGGCGTTGTTTGTCAGTATGTTGATCTAGTAAAGGAGATAATGTTGTATGTAGGCTGTGTCTGATTAAACTGACATATAACCACTCCACCAGAGCAACAAGGAACCAGCACAGTCAGCAAATCAATCTTATATTGTATCTGAGTGACATAAACAAAGCTTGATGCCAACGGTTTTCTCACCTGAAGACTAGATTTCTGTTTAAAGGAGGAGTAAATAAAGTGCTCAAGGACATTCCTGATTAGGGTTGCAAAGGGGTGGAAAATTTCCGGTAAATTTTCATGGGAAGTTCAGCTGGGGAATTTTGGAAATATTCCAAATTGGAAACTTTCCATGGGAATTATGGGAATTAACTGGGAGTTGATGGTAATTTATGGGCATTCACTGCTAAATTAACTGTGAATTAATGGGAATTAATGGGAATTTGTGAGAATTGATGGGCATTTATAGGAATTAACTGGGAATTAATGGGAATTAATGGGAATTTATAGGAATTAACTGGGAATTTATGGGATTTTTTGGAATTAATGGGAATTTATGAGAATTTTTGGAAATAATGTGAATTCTTGGAATTAATGGAAATGTATGGGATTTTTGTTGGAATTTACGAGAATTTATGATACTATGGGAATTAACTGGGAATTGAGGGTCATTTAATGGAAAGGTATCATATCCAAGCATACATTTTTTTGATATAAGCAGACATCCATCCAAAATAATACAATTAAAACAGATTTATTTGAAAGTAGAACTTTATCAAGTGTTAAATATTTTATTGAACAATCAATTCTTTCATTGAAGAACAAAAACATGAATGTTGAGTTAAATATTACTCATCCCCCCCGACCCACAGCCTCAAATGTGTGTCTTCAATAGTCCTGTGCTCTGGGCTCAAAAGTGTGGTCCAGGATTCTAGAGATCCTCTGTGCTTCATGTGATGGAGGAATGCACAGTGCATGTAGGGGGGGCGTGGTCTCATAGCCCTGCAGTAAGCAGTGTGCTGTGTGCATGTGATTGAGGAAGAGCTGAGATATTCAACTGTACTTGAATGAAATCTGGTTGTTAGTCAGGATTATGCTAAAATATATTTTCCCAACTATATTTAAGTTCCCTATCAAGAGCCAACCTTCAGTTTAGTAACTTCCTGGTTTATTCTCATGGGAAGTTTCAAACTTTGAAAGAGATTACCGGTCTGTCTGTTCTGCAGTTGTTCATTGAAACACTGAAACCCATCAGTCTGAGTTTAGTTTCTGATCCCACACACTTCTCTAACTGCAGCGACCTGCTAACCAAACATTAACTAACATTATAAACTGCATGTGTCAGATGATGAGGTCAGCTGACCTCTCTTCATACGTGACGGTGTTTTATGTCGTTGTCAGAGAGCTCGTAAACCCTCGTGTCACTGGAGTCACTGCAGCTGTACACGCCGTTCCTCCTCTATGGTCAGAGGGTTATGTTTGAGTTGAGTCAGAGCAAACAGAATCAGGTCACACACCGCTGGAGAAGTGAATCCAGGTCATGGATAAAACTTCCAATAAGGAAGTCGTTTTTATCCAAGTGCTCCAGTTTCAGCGAAGGGGAATTCCAGTTACACAAGTTTATCAGCAAATCTGAATTTTTTTTACACTGAAGGGCTTCCTTATTCTGTGAACCTGCCCTGCTTCCTTGTTTGGTTACTCTGTGTTACACAAATACGATGTCATGACTTTCTTTCTACAAAACTGAACAAAATCAATCAACCTTTATTTATAAAGCGCCAAATCACAACACAAACAGAGCAGGTCTAGACCGTACTCTATGTTCTATTATTAACAAAGACCCAACATCAAGACCGGATCAGATCCAGTCCCATCTTACAGACAGGACTCAGTCTGATCTCATCTTAATCCACCATGAGCAGAGCACTTTGCAGCATTTAGCAAGTTACAGTGGCAAGGACAAACTTCCTTTAACAGGCAGAAACCTCCAGCAGGACCAGACTCATGTTAGACACACATCTGCAGAGACCGTGTTGGAGAGAGGGATAGAGGGAGATGAAGAGAGAGAGAGAGAGATGATAGTGGGGAGACGGATAGTAGTAGTTGTAGCAGCTGGAGTCTGGCACGTCCACAGCAGCAGAGATCCAGAGGAACCTACGAGACAAGGGAGCTCAGGGACTCCAGAAAGGTCTAAGAAAAGAGAGAAGAGAGGGAGACCAGAAGAAAGAAAAAGAGGAGAATAAATGGTGAAGGAATGACAGAAGGAAAGGATGGGGTGAGAAAAGGAGACATAAAGGATGAAGAAAGAAAGAAAGAAGGAAAGAAGGAATGAAAGGAAAAAGGAATAAAGAAAGAAAGAAAGAAAGAAAGGATGAATAACAGACCCCAAAAAAGGAATCTACAGCAGAGATCCAGAGGAACCTACGAGACAAGGGAGCTCAGGGACTCCAGAAAGGTCTATGGTTAGTAACTTTAATGGGACAGGAAGAGTTAAAGTGAGAGACAGGCAGAGAGAGGAGAGAGAGGGAAAGACAGGATCCCAGTGTGGCAGTCTAAGCCTATAGCAGCAGAACTAAGACCTGGTCCAAGCCTGATCCAGCTCCAACTATAAGCTTTATCAAAAAGGAAAGTTTGAAGCCTACTCTTAAAAGTAGAGAGGGTGTCTGCCTCCCGGACCCTGACTTGTAGATGATTCCAAAGGAGAGGGGCCTGATAACTGAAGGCTCTACCTCCCATACTACTTTTAGAGACTTTGGGTACGATGAGCAGGCCTGCATGTTGGGAGCGTAGTGTTCTAGAGGGGTAATAGGGCGCTATGAGCTCTTTAAGATACAAAGGTGTCTGACCATTAAGAGCTTTGTAGGTCAGAAGAAGGATTTTAAATTCTGGTCTAGATTTTATGGGGAGGCAGCGTAGAGAAGCTAACACAGGAGGGATGTGCTCTCTCATCCTTGAGCTTCAGCAGACTTAACCAAAACGATAACAGCAGACTAATTATTGAAAAACATCCCTGCATGTTTGTGTCTTCATCCCTTCTTCGTGTGTCACAGGCGAATGGTGGCATTCAGAAGCAGCTGGATGAAGAAGTCCTGCACTACGACTACCGCGCCTCCTTCTTTGACATTTTTGTAAGTTTCCACATTTCTCTGCGCACGCATGTCGAGACTGAATTTATAGTTCTACGGTTTTCTTCCTCACTTTTTTAATACTCCTCTTCCTCCCTCAGCTCCTGGCTGTTTTCAGGTTTGCCACTCTCATCCTGGCCTACGCGGTCTGCAAGCTCCGTCACTGGTGGGCCATTGCAGTAAGTTTGGATGACAGTCGTTCTTCCTTTTCACCAGCAGGGGGCTCTGTTGGGAAGGGATGTCGTGACTAACCGGTTTCACTATTGACTGTGCTTAAACGTGTCACGGTTAATGTAATGGTGACTTTCTCATCCCGCCTAGGGGTGGGAATTGATCAGATTTTATCAATGTCAATGCCATTGTTGATTCTGCTTATCAATCCAATTCCTTATCAATTCTCCTAACCATTCCTGAGTATTTTTTTGAGGGGAAAAAAAGTAGTTCTACACAGTCTTCTGCACCAAAAGGAACAGCTTTATTATTTCCAAAATTATGTCTGCACAAGACTGAACATGAACATATTCAACTTGAACATACTGAACAATAGGTTGACCTCATTCTCGGCCGCGTGAGTCCGGACGTGGCCCCTCGATCCTGGAGGAAAAGACTTTGAATTTGGAGAGGAAAAACGCTTTTCCTCCGGGGGTCATCTTGGAGGTATTTTACCCGCTCTCGGTGCCTCATTTTTGGCCGCGTGAGTCCGGACGTGGCCCCTCAATCCTGGAGGAAAAGACTTTGAATTTGGAGAGGAAAAACGCTTTTCCTCCGGGGGTCATCGTGGAGGTATTTTACCCACTCTCAGTGCCTAATATTCAGCCTGAGGGAAAGCGTCACGACTCCGAAAGAGGTAGGCGGGGGTTCGCCTCCCCCACGTGAACATGTTCACATGGAACCCTTCTCCACTTCGGCCTGACGCGAACCCCACGCTTCGAGGCCGAGTCGACAAATGCTTCAGCATATTTGAAGTATTTGCACTTTTAAATGAGATGACAACGTTGCACTGTCAGTACCACGTCCATGTTCCAGTGATTTGGACGTGGAATGAATCCCCCTTGTTTCCTGGTTTTTGACCAATCAGAATCGAGCCTTTCAAACAGCCAGGTGATAAAACACACTCTGATCAGTGTCTCCTCTGTTTGCACAGATCACCACTGCAGCCAGCTGCGCGTTCCTGATTGTTAAAGTCATTTTATCAAAGGTAAGAGTCTCAGTGTGTGAACAGGGACTTCTCTGTCTCTGTTTCTGCTCAGAGGTCAAAGGTCAGAAGCATCAGTGGGCCTGCTGATACGTTTTATTGCTGCCACCTGCTGCTCGCTATCAGGACTGCAGTTGGAGAGTTTTTTAACCAGCTTACTAAACATCATTTAACCCTCCTGTTATCTTCGTTTATCTGGAACAGCAATAATGTTCCTGGGTCAACTTGACCCGGGCATATTTAATGATTTAAAGGGGTCCGAACCAAAAACAATCCCATTAAACATTCTTTTAATCTCATTATTAACTCCATTACTCACCATTTAAATCACTATTTAGTCCATTGGTGTTCTTTAATCCTCACAGATCAATGTTAAATGAGGATAACTCACTCGTTTTAAATGAAAATTCATGTTTAAACTTTTTTTAATGTACATTGGAAAGCCCTAAATATAAATACAGTCATTTTACATGACAGAGATTTTTGTTTATTTTATTTAACATTTTGAATTTCTTTCATTTTATTAATTTCTTTTTAGATTTTTTAACTGTAAAATGGGTCACTTTGACCCGCAACATAACAGGAGGGTTAATCAGCTTGATACTTCATAACGTTTATCATATTTGTGTTCAAATCTGTGTGTGTGTGTGTGTGTGTGTGTGTGTGTGTGTGTGTGTGTGTGTAGCTGCTGTCTAAGGGAACCTTTGGGTATCTGCTGCCCATTATCTCCTTCATGTTGGCCTGGATTGAAACGTGGCTGCTCGACTTTAAGGTTTTGCCTCAGGAGGCCGAAGACGAAAACGGTGAGTCAAAGACACTCGGCTCTTTTTTGTCAAAACAATCCCTGGATCCCAAAATCCCCTCCGCCCTTGGTCGAACCATGAGCAGAGCACTTTGCAGCATTTAGCAAGTTACAGTGGCAAGGACAAACTTCCTTTAACAGGCAGAAACCTCCAGCAGGACCAGACTCATGTTAGACACACATCTGCTGAGACCGTGTTGGAGAGAGGGATAGAGGGAGGTGAAGAGAGAGAGAGAGATGATAGTGGGGAGACGGATAGTAGTAGTTGTAGCAGCTGGAGTCTGGCACGTCCTCAGCAGCAGAGATCCAGAGGAACCTACGAGACAAGGGAGCTCAGGGACTCCAGAAAGGTCTATGGTTAGTAGGGTTGCAAAGGGGTGGAAAATTTCCGGTAAATTTCCGGAAACTTTCCATGGGAAGTTAAGCTGGGGAATTTTGGAAATATTCCAAATTGGAAACTTAAACTTAAACTTAACAAACTGTATCATATACAAACATAATACATGTAAATATTTTTGTTTTGTCATAAGCAAACATCCATGTAAAATAATACAATTAAAAAACATGACATTTCAACAGATTTATTTGAGTAGAACCTTAGTTTTTATTCTTGAACAATGAACAATCAATTATTTTAATGAACAACAAAAACATGAACATGAACACCCAATCAAAAAGTAAAATGCCCCCCACCCCCCAAAAAAAGTCCCATTCAAAATTTTAAATGAAAGGAGTCTGTTGCGAACCTTTGTGTGTGTGTTCCCGAACAGTGACCAGTTGTATGAATACATATTTATTTAATTTTTGCAAGTTAAACAGTAATACCGTTATAGATCAAATATATTTACCCCATAATATTATAAAAAACTTACTTGACTTTACATAATCCACAGGCTCAACTGTGTGGCTTCAATAGTCTTGTGCTTTGGGCTCAAAAGTGTGGCCTCCAGGGTTTAAGCAATCATCTGTGCATGTGATGGAGGAGTGCACAGTGCATGCAGGGGGCGTGGCCTCAATAGCCCTGCAGTAAGCAGTGCTGTGCGCATGTGATTGAGGAGTGTACTTGCATTAAATCTGGTTGTTTTAGCCAAGATTATGCTACAATATATTTTCCCCAACTACATTTAAGTTCCCTGTGGAGGGCCAACCTTCAATTTTGTAAATTTCTTTATTATTCCCATAAATTCCCGTTAATTCCCATAAATTCCCGTTAATTCCCATGGAAAGTTTCCAACTTTGAAAATTCCCGGAATTTTGCAACCCTAATGGTTAGTAACTTTAATGGGACAGGAAGAGTTAAAGTAAGGGACAGGCAGAGAGAGGAGAGAGAGGGAAAGACAGGATCCCAGTGTGTCAGTCTAAGTCTATAGCAGCATAACTAAGAGCTGGTCCAAGCCTGATCCAGCTCTAACTATAAGCTTTATCAAAAAGGAAAGTTTGAAGCCTACTCTTAAAAGTAGAGAGGGTGTCTGCCTCCCGGACCCTGACTGGTAGATGATTCCAAAGGAGAGGGGCCTGATAAGTGAAGGCTTTACCTCCAATACTAGCTAGCCTGCAGATGTTGTTCTTCTGGTTATTATCCTGCTGTTACAGCTGTCACTTCATTTTTGTCTTGCAGGATATCTGTCCATCATGGACGCCACAGAGAGAGCTCCCCTCATGGGTCCAGGTCCTCTATCTGACGGACAGTTCTACTCCCCGCCGGAGTCTGTAGCAGGTCTGACATTAATCCCCGAAACAAAGTACCTCACACTTACCTCAACCTGCACACAGTCATCAGCAGAAAGATGGAGTATTTCTATAAAGGTGCATTTCTACCAAGAGTTCCGGGGTCTTTTAGCCCCCAGAACTACTTTACCCTGAACTAAAAGGTTCCTGTGCCCCCATTGTTGTCTGCATTTCGACCGTGGGCTGAAGTCCCGGGTAGATTGTGTAAATCAGGCAAGTGACGTATGGAGAAAATAAACAGTAAATGCACTACACCACCAGACAAGTAGAGGGCAGTAACACAAAGAGGAATGCCATTCATCCCAGATGACACCATAGAAGCAGACGGACAGGCAGGTATCATTATGAGCAACACAACAGTTAGCCTGTTAGCATGAAGAGACTCAGCTGGTGCTGTTTTAGATGGTGCTATATTTCATCACAGATGGATTCACTGAATCAACACGTGAGAGGAGATAAGCGCGAGTAGCAAAGACGTTTCAACACGGCTTTAAAATCCTTTTGAACTCAAAAAGCCGTGATCGCAGAGATCGGCCGGTGTTTTGTTTAAAAAAAAAAAAAAAAAATTGACAGATAAAATTTGACCAAAAAAAATGACACTTTTTTTTTTTACAAAATAAAAAAATTGTTTTAACCAAAAAATTTAAAAAAAAATTTGAAAAAAAATTATTTGGAAAAAAAAAAAATTTGAAAAAAAAATGTTTTTTGAAAAAAAAAATGTTTAAAAAAAAAAAAGTTTTTTTTTAAAATAATTTTGAAAAAAACATTTTTGAAAAAAAATGTTTTTGAAAAAAAAAAAAGTTGACAAAAAACATTTGGCAAAAAAGTTGACCCCGGAGCCTGTCGAAAAAAGTTAATTTTCCTCAAATTTGAAATTGTGCTCCAAAAGCAGAAAAACATGAAAAAAAGTGAAAATTTTGACTTGAGGTTTAAAACATGTAAAAAGCAATGAATGAATCAACACGTGAGAGGAGATAAGCGCGAGTAGCAAAGACGTTTCAACACGGCTTTAAAATCCTTTTGAACTCAAAAAGCCGTGATCGCAGAGATCGCCCGGTGTTTTGGTTTAAACGGCGACCCTGTAAACTGGAGACTCTCAGCCGGATGCATCCCTCATAAACGTCTTTAGACCATCATTAAATATCTGATGAGGATATTTTGAAATCTTAATAAAAACTAAACTAGTTTGCATTCCCAGGAACTCCCTCTGTGTTTCAACAGCTGTGTAAACTCCACAAACACTGACACGTTCAGCTGAAGGTCTCCACTTTACAGGGTCACTTTTAAAACCGGAACACCGGGAGGAGAGACGCATTCACGGTGGGCTGAGAGAAGACTACTGTTACAAGCTGCTAAATCAAGAGAATCACAGCTTCTTCTTTTGAAAAGTACACACACATACAAAAAAGATAGAACAAATAAAAACTAATGAAAGAAAGAGAAATCAAGTGAATCACAGATGTGTGTGATGTTATTGTGGACGGAGGGAGGAATAAAAACACTGCTGTTAATCTACCAATCAGACACGTTCAGCATTGCAGGCCCCGCCCCCTGAAAGTCCTGGGACCTTTGAAAAGTACTACCCCCCCTAGCAGTGGCTTTTCAGGGGGGAGATTATCTACCCCTGAACTAAATTTAGACCCTGGGTCCACCGGTTGAAACGCACGTAGTTCAGGAGTGCGTTTAAAAAAACGCCTTGTGGTTACTGTCGGGTCAGAAGCTGCTGCCACGACTTTAACATGTTCAGGACAAAATCAGCAAAGATGTGAGAAGCACAAGTTCGTCCACAGGGGGCGCCAAAACCTACATAAACTGAAGTTCCCCACAGGAGGTTTAAGACTAAAGTGTGTGAGCTGTGGAGACTTTAACATCTTCTGTCAGACTCCTTTGACCGTTCAGTCAGAGAAATCCCACCCCGTGTTTGAATTTTAATTTGATCTTCTCTTGCGTGTTCAGACTCTGATGAGGACCTGGATGATAAACACGATCCAGAAAAGGGGCTCATCCAGCAGGTGACCTAACAGGTAACATGTATGACCGTGTAAGGACGGTGCAGTCGTGATAACGCCGGAGCTGCTGGTGAATGAATTCTCCCTGATCTTGTCTTCAACAGGACCTCCGCTGCTGAATGTGAAGGTTTACTCCTGCTCCCGCCGCGCTACTGAGGGGGAAAAAGTCTGCCTTACACATCCTGCCATCGTAGTTTTTATTTCACGTCAAAGCACTTTCTGTTCACTCGGACTCACGAGTGTGCCTGAGTTCGTGACGCCAGCCCTCTGCATGTACACCCAAACTTAAAGTGCTGCTGAAAGCTGCCGCAGCGTCACGCTCCGTGGTCGTTTGGCCACATTAAGACGAGCTCTATTCGTGAATCACACACATGATTGTCTCTGAGACAACGGAGGATTCAAATGAAATCAATATATAACATTGAGTCCATTATCACACCACGATTCAAGAGTAATCAGTCTTATATTTTATGTCATGTTTACTTTGTTCTTGTTCTGATCACACGCTCTGATTTGAAGTAAATGTATAAAACGAAGCTCTGTGAACTCTGCATGAAGGAAAGGGTTATCTTTGGCCAGTATGGAGCTTGTTGATCCTGTTTTCTACCAAACAAAAGCTGAAATATTTACGTTTTACTGTGTTAATTACTGCTTTCAACGCCAAAAGTTGCAGTATGAGGATTTAAAAAAGTATGAAGTATTATTTTAAATCTCTCTGAGCCAGAAGTCTGCAGCATTTGGGAAACAGAACTGCTCCGAGAAGCTGCTGTTGGAGTTTAAGATTTGAAAATCCGTGTTCATATCTCCATGCATGTCCTCCGAGCAGAGCACTTTTGTTTTTATGCCTTTAAAAACAAGAATCATTAAAATGTGAAACCTTTGTTTTTGTTTGACTCTTTCCTGCGTGTTTTACTCTCATAAGCTTCAACTCTCAGACCCGGTCCTGTGAACGGGGATTAAATAAAAACTTGTTACAATGTTACAATGTCATTTAGCAGACGCTTTTATCCAAAGTGACGTACATACGAGAACAAGAACAACACAAGCAAAGATCTAGACAAGAGGAAACAAGATCAGTAAGAGGAACAAAGAGCTTCAAGTCCATTTAGGTGCAGGTACTGCCAAGCAGTGTAAAGGCAATGCACAAAGTAAATATGGAACATCTACAATGAAGCAACCAAACCATTTAAGACCTTCCATTATCATCATCAACAATTAACATCACCACAATAATGACCAAAGTACCAAGTGCTGGGTCACTCAAGACCTGAACACAGATTCCCAGAGTAGAGCAGGACAGTGTGAGTCAACTGTAGCTGGAAGACATGATCTGCCACTGGAGACAACAGTGGAGAACAGTCTAGCTAAGTGCATAGTGCTTCCTAAAGAGCTGGGTCTTTAGCTGTCTTTGAAAGTAGAGAGGGACTCTGCAGATCGAATGGAGTCAGACAATTCATTCCAGCATTTAGGAACAACAGAAGAGTCCAGCTAGTGATTTTGAGGCCTTGTGTGCTGGAAGCACTAGGCACTTTTCAGAGGCTGAGCGTAGCGGGCAAGAAGGGGTGTAGACCTGGATGAGGGGTTCCAGGTAAACTGGAGCGATTTTGGTGACTGCTTTGTAAGTCATGATTAGAGTTTTGTATTTGAAACTTCTGATGCTTTTAATTAAAGGAAGAATCTCTACCAGCAAACTGTCCCGTCACTATCAGTGTTTTCTCAACTACGGAGGCCCAGAAGGTTCAATCAAGCGACAACCTTCGGTCTTAAAATGTAAAAATGTATGTCAGCAACATTTTAAAAAAAGTTGTGATGGACGAGAAAACGCTGAAAGAGGTGTTTAATGCTTTTTAAAAAGACAGCTGGAGGAACGGCTCCCAACTCATTTTTTGCAACAGGTTAGTAAGATGACCGGGTATGAGCAGGTACAGTATCTCACAAAAGTGAGTACACCCCTTACATTTCTGCTCATATTTAATTATATCTGTTCATGGGACAACACTGAAGAAATGACACTTTAATACAATGTAAAGTAGTCAGTGTACAGCTTGTATAACAGTGTAAATTTACTGTCCCCTCAAAATAACTCAACACACAGCCATTAATGTCTAAACCACCGGCAACAAAAGTGAGTTCACCCCTAAGTGAAAATGTCCAAATTGGTCCCAAAGTGTCAATATTTTGTGGCCACCATTTTCCAGCACTGCCTGAACCCTCTTGGGCATGGAGTTCACCAGAGCTTCACAGGTTCCCACTGGAGTCCTCTTCCACTCCTCCATGACGACATCACGGAGCTGGTGGATGTTACAGACCTTGCACTCCTCCACCTTCCGTTTGAGGATGCCTCACAGATGCTCAATAAGGGTTTAGGTCTGGAGACATGCTTGGTCACTCCATCACCTTCACCCTCAGCTTCTTTAGCAAGGCAGGGGCCGTCTTGGAGGTGTGTTTGGGGTCGTTATCATGTTGGAGTACTGCCCTGCGGCCCAGTTTCTGAAGGGAGGGGATCTAGCTCTGCTTCAGTGTGTCACAGTACATGTTGGCATTCATGGTTCCCTCAATGAACTGTAGCTCCCCAGTGCCGGCAGGACTCATGCAGACCCAGACCATGACACTCCCACCACCATGCTTGACTGTAGGCAACACACACTTGTCTTTGTACTCCTCACCTGGTTGCCACCACACACACTTAACACCATCTGAACCAAATAAGTTTATCTTGGTCTCATCAGACCACAAGACATGGTTCCAGTAATCCATGTCCTTAGTCTGCTTGTCTTTAGTAAACCGTTTGCAGGCTTTATTGTGTTTCATCTTTAGAAGAAATGTGAGGGGTGTTCTCACTTTTGTGAGATACTGTATGTCAGCAACATTTTAAAAGAAGTTGTGATGGATGAGAGAACGCTGAAAGAGGTGTTTAATGCTTAAAAAAAAACACCTGGAGGAACGTCTCCCAACTCATGTTTTGCAACAGGTTAGCAACATGACATACATATTTCATACAGTCTATGGTGTGCACATGAGCATTGACTAGAATGGGAAAGCACTGGCTGCAACCTGCACTGTGAAGCCGTAACACAACGCAGCACATCCTGTGTAAATTGGGGGTTACACTGCATGACTCTGTAGTTGAAGTCACTGCATGGGGTGAAAAAACGACTTCCAAAACCCGTTTCCAAGTCAAGATTTGAAATCCTGAATTGGGGGGTTGTAATAAAATCAGGATTTCAGTCCAATAAATAAAATAACTGGATTCATTTTCTCACTACAAACGATGTCACACTAACGTCATGTGAAACCTCTAGAAAGCAAAGCATCAACAATGTCACATCAAATCAAAAACACGACCCAGGTTTGTTTTCTGGAATACTGTTTTATTATTTTTCACATTTTTATTGACAGAAGTCAAGAATCCAAGGCGTTTGTAAACAGTGCCTCCACAAATCTACATGTTGCCTCTCACCAGTGTTGCCTTTCAGTCGGTCATAAACACAGTCTTTCTTTTTTTAAATAAATACAATACTGATTCTTTTAAAAAGGAGGAGAAGAAGACGGAGGTGAAATCAGAATATTCTACCTTACACCTGCCGGAAGGAGCTCCTACTGATCCAGATCAGTCTGTCTGTGGTCTGGAGACGATGCCACGTTACTACATTAAGAACAACGTGAGCAAGACGTGGAGGTGAAGACTCCTTCATACCAAAGAGAAGGAGGAGGAGGAGGAGGACGAGGAGGAGGAAGAGGAGGAGGAGAGGAGGAGGAGGAGGAAGAGGAGGAGGAGGAGGAGGCGGAGGAGGAGGAGGAGGAGGAGGACGAGGAGGAGGATGAAGAGGAGGAGGAGGAGGAGGAGAGGAGGAGGAGGAGGAGGACGAGGAGGACGAGGAGGAGGAGGAGGAGGAGGAGGAAGAGGAGGAGGAGGAGGAGGAGGAGGAGGAAGAGGAGGAGGAGGAGGAGGAGGAGGAAGAGGAGGAGGAGGAGGAGGACGAGGAGGTCAAGGAGGAGGAGGAAGAGGAGGAGGAGAGGAGGATGAGGAGGAGGAGGACGAGGAGGAAGAGGAGGACAAGGAGGAGGAGGAAGAGGAGGAGGAGGAGGACGAGGATGAAGAGGAGAAGAGGAGGAAGAGGAGGAGGACGAGGAGGAGGAGGAGGAGGAGGAGGAGGAAGAGGAGGAAGAGGAGGACAAGGAGGAGGAGGAAGAGGAGGAGGAGGAGGACGAGGAGGAAGAGGAGGAAGAGGAGGAGGACGAGGAGGAGGAGGAGGAGGACGAGCAGGAGGAGGAGGAGGAAGAGGAGGAAGAGGAGGAGGAGGAGGAGGGGGAGTAGGAAGAGGAGGAGGAGGAGGAGGAGGAGGACGAGGAGGACGAGGAGGAGGACGAAGAGGAGGAAGAGGAGGAGGAGGAGGAGGAGGAGGAGGAGGAGGAAGAGGAGGAGGAGGAGAGGAGGAAGAGGAGGAGGAGGAAGAGGAGGAAGAGGAGGAGGAGGAAGAGGAGGAAGAGGAGGACGAGGAGGAGGAGGACTAAAACACAAAAAACTGTGGCAGTGAACTCCTGGACTTCTGTCCACAAATGTGAGTGAACCCAGACCAATGAAATACTGACACCCCCTGCTTTAAAACGAGTAAGAAAAGAAACTTTCAGAAGCTTTGTCTCGTAAACACTGAGCATGATGAAACAGGTTTGAACCTTTAAACCTGTAAAAGAAACGACTTCGAACGGACAGCAGGGGGCGACGTCACTGGCCCATCTCACACAGTTTTACGGAGCCCCTCAAGTCCTGCAGAGGTTTTTTATTTTACTGTACTCAAGATGAACGTTATCAGCTTTACGAGTTTATGTTTAACATAAGCGCCCCCTGCTGGGCCGAGTCGAGAGGTAACTTAGTGGCTCCAATAAAATACATTACATTTACAGCTTTTCAACCGAGGCAGTTTCAGGGCCAAATTCCACCAGATCCATGTCCGGTCTGTAACGGCACCGGATCTGATAGGTTTCTAATCTAGTCAATGTGTTAACTTCCACTGGATCCACTTTGTTGCGTTCCAGCTGTGTCTCTGATCCAGCAGGTCGGAGTCCTCCGGATCAGATACACAAGACTTCTATTGTTGCCGGATGCCGGAGCACGACGCATCAATCTCAACAGAGCAGATGGAGCGGGACAGGAAGTCAGGTTTCACCAAAACAAAATGAAAACATCCGGTTAATTTTCAGAATAAAACACTCTGTGTTATCACCAGATCGTATTTCACTTAACTACAACAACAAACCAAAGTCATGATGAGCGGAGCCAGGCCTGGAGTCAACAGGTCAGAGGTTTTCAGAGGACCAGAAAGACAACATGGATGAGGAGAGGAGGAGGAGGAGAATCCTTGATTCAGGGATTACAGAAGGGGAAACCTCGGTCACATGACTCCAGGAGGAAGTCGTTCTTTTCTCAGATTCTAAGATTAAAAATCAGATTTCTGGGTTTCTTGATATTTCTTGTTAAAAGTCAGAATTTAATCTTCGTCTCAGATTTCTAAATTAAAGTCTGAATTCGGACTTTTTGAAAATTCTAAGAATAAGTTGGCGTTCAGAATTGTTATTCTTTTATTGGAATGAAGTCTGAATTCTGACTTTTTGCAAAAAGTATTATTTCGATAAATTTCTGATTAAATTCTGATTTCAAACTTTTTTCACAGAATTCAAATTTTTCCAGAATTCTGAGGAAAAAGTTGGAATTAATATTTTTAAAAATCAGACTTTTGACATTTTTTCTCAATTTTTTGTTCAAAGTCAAACTTCAGAATTTATTTATTTTTCCTAAAATGATTAAAGTCTGAATTCTGACTTTTCTTCTCAGATTTGTGGAGAAAAGGGAGAAATCATACTTATATTAAAATCAGAATTTGTTATCACGTCTTATCACCAGATCGTATTTCACTTAACTACAACAACAAACCAAAGTCATGATGAGCGGAGCCAGGCCTGGAGTCAACAGGTCAGAGGTTTTCAGAGGACCAGGAAGACAACATGGATGAGGAGAGGAGGAGGAGGAGAATCCTTGATTCAGGGATTACTGAGGGAAACCTCGGTCACATGACTGCAGCTGTCCGGAGCCGGACTGGACACGGATGTGGGGGAAGTACTTCATTAGACTACTAATCCTGTGCGCACAAGATCAAATGTATCACCTTTGCAGGATTTGAGAGGCTCCATTCCACATTATCTCGTTTGTTTGAGTAAATCGTGACGTAAGGAAACTTCCTTTAAAAATGAAACAGGTGTTTCTACAGAGACAGAGTACCAGACTAAGAAATGTCGTCTGATCTTTGACGGACTTTCATCCAACAACTCAAAGGTGGAGAAGTATCTGTGACTTTATCAAATCCTTCACAGCATCTCATCTTGTCGTTTCGAAGAAGTCTGAGGGGGGTGTCAACATTTGGTCTAAACAGAGGCGCCACACAAACAAAGTAAAAGCGTGTTTTTATGGAAATACAGGCACAAAGAAATCCAACGTGTGTGAGAACTTTGCCGTGTCATGAAACACTGGAGTCAGCAGAGGTTTGCATTCGTCTTTTTCTCTTTACATGCCAAAGAAACATCGTCCTGTGTCTCTGATCTACTGTCTCTAACGTGTTAGTACTGGAACCATGCGTCAGATTCTTCTTCACTGCTTCTTCTTTTTTTGACGTGTGTAGGATGAGCACAGACGAAGCGTTGCTGCTGCTGTGTCCCGTTGGCTTTACCCTTCAACAGCGAGCTGAGATGAATCCGGATTATTACCCTCGTCATTTTAAAAAGTCACACATGACGCGACAGATTTAAAGTTTTAGCCGAGGAACAAACCTCCGCCTCAGTTTTGAGCTGGTTTTACATTTCAGACTCTAACCCGGCGGGTCAAACGTGAACACATGATGAATCCTGAAACCCTGAAACCCTGAAACACTTCTCTGTCTGCTGCACTTTAAAGACATTTCACTTTGAGACTCTAAAAGAAAAAGGTAAGTACACCATCTTCCTCACTTACTTCCTGTTTTGATAAACAGATCAGCTCTGTTGTGAAGACGAGCTTCTTCCAGCTGAGACTTCTAGGCCAAATAAAGGCCCATCTTCCTCCTCATGAGTTTGAGAGGGGGATACATGTTCATCACTTCTCGCCTTGGTTATTGTAACTCTTTGTATTGTGGTGTTGATCAGTCGTCGCTCAGGCGGCGCCTACAGCAGGCTCAGAATGCGGCTGCACGCCTGCTGACTGGGCAGAGACGACGGGATCACATCAAGCCTGTTCTGGCTTCTCTTCACTGGCTTCCTGTTTTCAAAACGGCCTGCTACATACTACTTACTAATGTGGTATTCAGTAGGTACTGCCTGCTACATACTGCCTTTGAATTTAGTCTGTAGTCTGACTGTTCTGTTGGATCTGTGTTGCAGGATGCTGGGTCAGACGTCACTGGATTTCCGGTTTCAAAAAGCAGAAGTAAACAAGCTGATAGAGAAACTGCTTCTTTAGCATCACTTATGATTTAAAAAGTTAGGAAGTGGTTGATATGGAATTTGATAACTTCCACCGCACCCAAAAATGGATTTCCTCCCGTCAAAAATGACAAAGTGGAACGAGCGCTGTGCATTGTGGGAAACAGTATGCGAGGCAGACTGGTCTGATGCATGCTGTGAAATTTTCCTGAATCAGTGGACATCCGGGGGGTTCTGGCTTACTGCAGATTTTGCTCTTGTTCACATACTACTTACTGAATTTAGACCAAATCAGTACGTACTGCTAGTATAGTAGGCGGTCTTGAAAACAGCCCCAGTTGTTGGTTTTTAAAAGTCTACATGGGTTGGCACCACCATACCTGAGCGAGTGTCAGAGCACTCAGTTCAACGCAGCAGGTGCTTCTTGATGTCCCAAGAGCGAGGTGACAGAGCTTTCGCGGTGGCTGCTCCCACACTGTTGAACAGTCTGGCTGTTTCCGAAACCGCCTACTATACTAGCAGTATGTACTGATTTGGTCTAAATTCAGTATGTAGTAGGGCTGTCAACGAATATTCTAAATTCAAATATATATTCGAATATTTTTAAAAAACGGAGATTCGATTGTGAAAATTAATATTCGACTGTGGACAAAAACACATCGGCGGCTGTTTTGCGAGTGGGCGCCCTGCATGACCGTCAGGGACAGGTCACAGGAGTCTCACATGCACAGCGTGAAGCAGACTGCAGAGAGAAATCCTTCCGTCCCCGGATCCTCAGTGCGCTCTGAACTCGTCTTTTCCTCCGCTGGGAATACAGTGAATACAAAGAGATCGGGCCTCTTCACACTGACTGTCTTGTGTTTTTGACAAATAACCTGTCAGGCCTAAGACCCTCCATTGACAGTGGACTAAAAGAGCCTGACAGTCAGTGACCCTGGGATAAAATGCAGTTTTTCCTCTCTTTTTATACAAGTGCCAAGAATGTAAGAGGACTACTTTTTCGTTTTTAACTTCAATTAATGTTAATAATATTTGCTTCAATCACTGAATGAAGCCTGCCTATATTAGGGACAAGAGTCGGGACCTTTAATTGTTCGCACAAGTCTTGTTCACTCACGCAGCGCATTGCGCACAGAGAGAGGGGAGGGAGCGAAAAGTCTCCGGTCTTAAAAGTGTTACAGTATAGACCATTAGGTCATTTACTTGTTTTGTAATGTGTAGGTATGTTTTAGGCATGTTATATTTTACATAAAAACACATATACAAGTAGTTATCTTTTTGTATTAGTTTGTCCACCTGTGATTGACATAATGCGCAAATATAGATATTCGAATGGTTCGAACCTCTGGTTGTTTTTAGAGCGAATATTCAAACGTCATTTTGGAGCAATTTTGACAGCCCTAGTATGTAGTAAGTGAACAAGATCAAAATCTGCAGTAAGCCAGAACCCCCCGGATGTCTACTGATTCAGGAAAATTTCACAGCATGCATCGGACCAGTCTGCCTCGCGTACCGTTTCCCACAATGCACAGCGCTAACGTTACAATTTTTCTTTTTCCTTCTTTCTTGATGGGAGGAAATCCGTTTTTGGGTGCGGTGGAAGCATAGACTGTAAAAAATATGGACGTAGGATCCGTGACGTCACCCATCTGTTTCTGAAGAGCGGTTTTGAGACCAATCGGCTGCGGCAGCCATATTGCTTCTGTCGAGCCAGTGTGACGTAAAGAGGCGGGCTTTGAGCCTCCTAGCCAACAGCTGCAGTGTTCCTGCAGGCAGCTGTGCCTCTCATTGGAAGACTAGTAATCTCAATATCTTCTAAATTACCGAATTAGAAAAAAATTCTCTCACAGTGAGAGGACATCGAGAAATTACCTATTCAGACTACACTCATCTTTTGTACCAGGCTGTAAACATGTTTATTAATGCTGCAAAGATCGTCTTTTCCCCATTCATGTGTATGTGACTTCCGGTACTTCCGGAGCCAGCCTCAAGCGGATCCTCGATGAACTGCAGCTTTTAACACTTCCGCATTGGACTCATATTTTTAGACCGGAGGTTGCCGCTTGGTTGGAAGTTATCAAATTCCATATCAACCACTTCCTAACTTTTTAAATCATAAGTGATGCTAAAGAAGCAGTTTCTCTATCAGCTTGTTTACTTCTGCTTTTTGAAACCGGAAATCCAGTGACGTCTGACCCAGCGTACTGCAACACAGATCCAACAGAACAGTCAGACTACAGACTAAATTCAAAGGCAGTATGTAGCAGGCAGTACCTACTGAATACTACATTAGTAAGTAGTATGTAGCAGGCCGTTTCGGAAACAGCCTCTGCCTCTGAATATCAGGACCGCTCAGACTGCTGAGAGTTTTAAATTGTTACTTAAAATTCACCTCTTTGCGTTGGCTTTTAATACCTGCTGAGTGAGACATCCAACTTCTCATTTTGCTTTTATTTATTGTGTCTTTTTCTTGTGTTTTTTAAAATATCTACTCTTTTAAATTATTTAAATTATTTGTTTTTATTGATTGTGTTTCTGAGCTTGTACAGCACTTTGGTGAACTGCGGTTGTTTTAAAATGTGCTCTATAAATAAAGTTTGACTTGACTTTTGTCTGTCTGTTTGTTTAATCGTATGTGTCTCTAGCACGGCTCGATCTGAGACATGATGTCTGTTGTGTGTTTTTGCCGTCCTGTCTCTGCATGCTGTTCCACTTCTGACCAGCAGGTGTCCTCAGAGGATAAGGTAAAGGAGGGGTGATTCATGCTGCTGTAACTCTGCCCGTCATGAGCACGAGGCTGCTCCTCTGGTCAGTTCAGCTTGAACTTCTTATAACAGATGTATGTCGTGTAATCCAGCCTCTTAAAGCTCAGGACAATACCTTCAACTAAACCTCAAACATGTAGCTCCCCAACCACAGCCGCCTTCATCATTTCATCCCAGTGTGAAACTTATTATCACTGAATTTACTGTGCTCACTATTCACTTCACTTTTTTGAGCGTAGTTGATTTTTGTCGAGGTCTCTGAAAAGTGCCTTTAGGAAAATGAAGAGATTACACATCGGGTTGGAGTGGCGTCGGCAGTAATCTGATGTAATCCAGTCCGTTGTGTTTGTCACCGAGTCGTGAGGATTTCATTTATTTAAAGAAATGGATAAAACCTGCGTGTCAGAGAGGTTCCGTTCTTCCTGTAGAGCCGCGGGAACGATCGCCTTCTTGGAGGACTGTGTTTTAAAAAAGATCGTTCTGAAGACGACATTTACAGCTCTGTGTTCGCCCTGTGATAGGTTGGCGACCTGTCCAGGGTGTACCCTGCCTTCCGCCCGAAGTCAGCTGGGATAGGCTCCAGCCCCCCGTGATCCCCTAACTGGATAAGCAGTCAAGATAATGGATGGATGGATGTTTTCCAAACATTTCAGGGTGCTTTCACGCCTGCTGCTCGTTTGCTTTGTTCGGCTTTGGATGTCGTGTCGTGATGATCGTAAATACAACCAAACTCCACGCCATCACAGGACTGTTCTTACGTCACGCAAAACACAGTTCAGTCTTTGAATTTTTAACGTGTTTATTTTCAGGCCGGAGGAGGTTATCTCAGCTGTGATTTAAAGGCAGTCAGTTTGCAGCAGTGGGTCGAATCCTATCCACGCGTCTACGAATTTTGAGGCTGTTTAGTGTCATGAAGAATATCTAAAGGGAGCAGTTTTTAAAGGTGACATATTCTGCTCCTTTTCATCAAAATATATTGGTCTAAGAGGTCCCCAAAACATGTCCTGAAATCAGATTTGGGTCTGCCTGTAAACCCCTCTTTTTCAGCCCTGCTCAGAACAGGCTGTTTTCTGTGTCTGTGCCTTTAAATGAGAATGAGCTCTCTGACCACGCCCCCTCAGGAAGTGGGTGTGGCCTCAGCTCTGATCTAATGTTTACATGTTGGCTGAATATACACGGCTGCTCAGAGATCACGTTACTTCAACCCTCTGAATCTGATCCAGAATCTGATCCTGACGGAGAGGCGCCTGCAGCAGGACCTTTCTGAAGGATTGGTCACAGATTTAGTGTTTCTTGTTGTTTTATTTGTCAGTATGTCGACGTGTGTCTTCTTGGTACACAGCTACCAACATGTAGTTATGTGGCTATGCTAACTAGCGCTAGCACTTTTTCATGATAAATAAAAATCATCCACTAGATCTTCAAATCTGCAGACGTGGGGAGTCAAAGCGACCTTTGTGTTTATTAAGACAGCCTACAACTAGCATGCCTCCCTCCTAAGCTCCTTGTTAGCACACATGTGTGCAGGGAATGAAAAACAGAGGAGGGGTTGAGTTGTATTTTATACAGTCTATGGGCTGAACAAGCTCCGAGCTCTGACTTCCTGTTACAGACCGGATGGCGTTGTGACGTATGAAAAACACTGAAAACTGAAACGGCTGGTTTCAGCACACATTTACAGAAAGGTGGAGAAATCAGAACAGGGGCAGAATGGATTCTTTTACTTTTCAGGGGGTTTGTAGACAGGGACACAGATTTCAGGGAGAGAACCATTAAAAAGTCCATTTTGCATGATATGTCACCTTTAAAGGTGGTCACTTTGCAGCAGTGGGTCGAATCCTATCCACGTGGACATTCTGTCTATGAGTTTTGAGGCTGTTTAGTGTTTTGAAGAATATCTAAAGGGAGGAGTTTTTAAAAGAAAGAACAAAGGCAGACCGACCCCTGGACTCTGACGTAGCTGAGTGGTTCTTGAAAGTCGGCGAGTGAGGGCACGGTGGACGGTCGAGGGATTGAAACTGCTTTCACGTTTTTTGTTGTCCACTCTGATGCCGAACTTTCTCTTGAGATCAGTCTTCTGATCAGTCATCTTCACTCACTTCAACCTAAACGTTTAGCAAAGATCGTTAAGACACAGAAATGTCGCCCTCTGCAGGTCACTGAAAGCTCGGCAAACTGAATCTGCTGTCCTGTTTCTCGTCCTGACTTCTCCACGAGTATGTGGTGTTCACATCCACGTCAGCCCCCAGAGTATAAATCAGCCTCAACACATGTATGGGTCGACAGCAGCCGAGCTCAGGGGTTCCACTCTGTCCACAGGGGGCGCCAAAATCAACTCAAACCAAAGTTCCTGACAGGAGCTTTAATGTGAGAGTTTTTCTTTGAGGATAAATGTGGATTTTTTTGCGTCAAACAAATGAAGACATTTAAAGATCTAACTACGGGCTCTGAGGGAATCATGAAGGGCCTCTTTTTCGCGTCTTTCTTCTTTAGGTAAAACTTGATTTATTTTCAGAATAATCAGCAGAATCACAGAGAGAGAGGAAACAATCAGGAGCTGCAGCTCCACAGTGTTGAACTTAAAGTGATTTTTCTAGATTTCTAAACATCCTGGAACATTTCCTTTCACGTTCCAAACTCGAACCTGCAGCGGCCGAAAAGATACGAGGCGCCGTTTGTAAAGTTGTGCAAACTGAAAATAACATTTCTCCACATTTAGCTCCAAAACATCAAAACAAAGAAGAGTGAATTTTTAAAAGTCACTTTTTTATCACATAGAGGAATATTTGTGATCTTCTTAACATTTAATTTTGTTGTGAAAAATATATTGAGTTAAAATTTTGTTAAATCCAAATGCTAAATCTGAATGTTCAATATCAAATATAAATGTTCAATATTAAATATAAATGTTCAACGATAAATCTAAATATTAAAAATAAATATAAATGTTAAATATACAGTTAAATATAAATGTTAAATATACAGTTAAATAAAAATGTTAAATGTTGCTTTCGATCCTAAATATTTAGCTGGTGTGCAAATTCACACTGCCGCATATCAGCTAAGTATTTAGGATCATAGAGCAACATTTAACATTTAGATTTAACATTTAGATTTAACATTTAACATTTAGATTTAACATTTAGATTTATCGTTGAACATTTAGATTTAACATTTAACATTTACATTTATCATTGAACATTTACATTTAACATTTAGCATTTAGATTTATATTGAACATTTAGATTTAACATTTAACATTTAGATTTAGATTTAACATTGAGATTTATATTTAACATTTAGATTTATATTGAACATTTAGATTTAGCATTGGGATTTAACACTGATCACAAATATTCCTCTAAATGTGATTAAAAAAAAGTGACTTTTAAAAATTCACTCTACATTTTTATGATTTTTTTGGAGCTGAATGTGGAGAAATGTTATTTTCAGTGTGCACAACTTTTAAAAAAACGGCGCCCCATAAAAAGAAGCCGAGTAAAAAAAGAGCTAATGCTATTTTTCAGCAAGAGTTACCCATAAATCATTGGGACTACTGTTTAACACTTAACCATCAGAAGCAGAGCGAGTAGCGGACTCTCTTCATGATCCAGGACAGACGACTACACTAAGACCTCTACGTGATGGTCCACTACATATCTGCCTACATGTTCAGTACAAACGTTGTGTTTCAGTCGGGCAATGATTGGCTGCATCTCTCGTTAGGGCCGGGTACAAAGTCAGTCAGTGTCTCCTCTTCTTCCAGGCGTGTGAAGGTGACTCGTCCAAACGGGAATGTGGTCAGGAGGAAAACGCCGATCCTGCTCTTTTTTTTTTTTTCAAGCGAAACCACTAATCAGGTCTCGGGTCAGGAGGGACGCAGCTCCGATGTATGGATGCATTGTATGGAGCCGGCAAAAGCCAAACGATCCGACTTCCAGCGGTAATACTACGTGTCATTGTGCCACGGGGAGCAACAAAAGGCCTTGCATGGAACAGGAATGCATTCTGTGCGTGCCAAGCTGCTTAGCCCAGTGACCTGTTGTCCGGTCGGGTTCTTTTCAAGAGTTTTTAACCCCCTAAAAAAAACTAAAAACACAAACAGAAAAGAGGACATTAAACAGTGTTCTTCACATAGCACCATGCCATCGGTTTCCAGTTCTTAACACTTGAATCAGTGCGTCACATTTCCAAAGGATTTTTTGTTTGTTGTTCTGTGTGATATGTGGTGTCCAGAAAACAGAAATAAACACCAACGAAGAAGAAGAAGCACGCAGACGTGAGGTGACGGGGAAGCAGGAGGATCGGTGAAGCTGAGGTATCTGATCAGGTGACTCTTTTCCTACAGGGTGACGGCAGTCTGTCAGAGGGGCGTCCACTGTGTGTGTGTGTGTGTGTGTGTGTGTGTGTGTGTGTGTGTGTGTGTGTGTGTGTGTGTGTGTGTGACCTGTGCTGACAGAAGGCACATGTTGCCGAGGTGAGCGAGGGAGGAGCAGGTTTATGAGCGATGAACTCTCCTCCGTCCAGAGCGAGGGAGCCGAGGTTTCAGTCCGCTCGCCGTGCCTGCTGGCTTTCGACGTTTTCACGAACACGGCGGTTCTCAGTGTCAGGGTTTCTGTATCCGGCTCGTCCTCGTTACTCCACAGGTCCGGAGGTTCTGAAGGGAACCGGGACCCCGAAGAGGCCGCCGAGCGTTTCATCGGCCAACAAGAGTTCGAGGATGAGAGCAGGACCTCCGTGTGATGAGCGGTGCCTGATCAAATAAAAGTCCTGTGTGGGACCTGCTTCAGCGCCGACCCCCGTCTGAAACTCAGACCCGGACTGAAACGTGTTCCAGCGAGCGGGCCGGCGCAGGGGCGGGTGGTGCTGCGGGCGATGGCGGGGCTGGAGGAGGGGGAGTTATTGCTTTAAGCTCATTGCCGGGGCAGCTCTGGGTGCTGATGCCGCGGTTGAGGGCGCCGGCGCGCGGTGGACCGTTGGCGGGGATAGCGTTGGGGTCGGTCCTGGGGATGTTGACCGGGCAGGAGCGGGTGCGAGCGTGGCCTTTGTGGCCGCCGGGGTGGCAGACGAGGCTGCCCACGGTGTCGACGGGCGACAGATGGCGCTTGAGCCAGCGCTCCACACGCTCCTCCTTATACTTGATGGAGTACCAGGTGAGGAAGATGAAGAGGAAGCCGAAGAACTTGAGGCTGGCGGCGAGGCCGAAGTAGACGAAGCGCAGGGAGGTGACGTCGTACTCCCAGCAGGAGCCATGGACGCCGCAGTCCTGCTGCCAGAGCATGCAGGTGGTGTCGATGACGGCGCCGAAGTAGATGGGTGTCGGGATGTAGGCTGGAGTGAAGAAAGAGAAAGGGAGGGAAGACATCAGAGAGGAGGAGGGGAAGGAAATGACAGAAGAGAAGACAGCAGCAAAGGAAAGAGAGGATCAGGGTCAGAGAGACGAAAAGAAGACAACAAGGAGAAACGGAGAGAGCGAATTAAACAGCAGAAGAAGAGAGCTTTATTGTCCCTGCTCTGAAGATGGTGGGTCCTACATTTCCCATAATGCAAAGCCCCTCCCTGCCTCCCTGTTTGTTCCTGATTCACTGTGACAGCATCGTACTGAGCGTCTCATCCATCAGAGCCTCTCCTCCTCCTTCAGGGGAGCGGTCCTGATGTCAGACGGGTACATCAGCTCGCCGGTCAGCAGTTACAGAGCGAGCAGCGTGCTCACGATCGATGCATTTAGCTGACTCTCTCATCCTGACGCAGACTTTTACTGTCCTCAGATAACTGATTTCTCTTCCTGCTCAGACTTCTTTAGGGTCACAGGAAGCTTCAGCATGATGTCGATAAGTGAAAGAAGTCAAACTGAAGCAGCAGGTTTTTATATTCGTGTGTTTTCTGCTCACCGAGAGTCCTGAGGAGAACAAACTGCATTCCCAGAGCGAACGGCCGTTCCTGCTCCGCTACAGACCTGCAAACAAAACCGCATCGTTAAAGAGCCACTGTCATCCAGCATCACTCAGACATGAAGCCGGAGCCGCCCTCGGTCTCACCTGAGGGTGACGATGATGGCGGAGGGCTGGGCGCAGGCAGTGATGAGCGTGACGATGAAGAGGAAGATGAGGAAGGGGATGAGGGTGCTGCAGGTGCGGTCGCACTTCCCCGACACGGCGTAGCCGTTCTCGTTCAGGTAGGTCTTGACGATGACGAGCTGCAGCTGGTTGCCGCCCTGGCCGCTGGACGACGGCGTGATGACCTGCCGGCTCTGGACGCAGGCGCAGTCCGAGTAGTTCCGGATCTGGAGGAGAGTCAGGGGAGAGGTGCGAGCAGCGTTAGACACAACATGCTAACACAACGACACTCTTCTTTTTTCAGGTTTGTTTAAGAAACGATCTCTGGTCCGAACTGAGTCTTAGAGCCTCTGGGAACCCAAATCAACAAAAACATTCTACCTCTGGTATTAAAGACCACATGTAAATACTAAAAACTATGTAAAAATATCAGAACTCAACTTCGATCCATTTTCGACACACTTCAACACACTAACTTTCCCCAGGACCGGTTCACTAACTTTCCCCAGGACCGGTTCACTAACTTTCCCCAGGACCGGTTCACTAACTTTCCCCAGGACCGGTTCACAAACTGTCCCCAGGACCGGTTCACTAACTTTCCCCAGGACCAGTTCACTAACTTTCCCCAGGACCGGTTCACAAACTGTCCCCAGGACCGGTTCACTAACTTTCCCCAGGACCAGTTCCCTAACTTTCCCCAGGACCGGTTCACAAACTGTCCCCAGGACCGGTTCACTAACTTTCCCCAGGACCGGTTCACAAACTGTCCCCAGGACCGGTTCACTAACTTTCCCAGGACCGGTTCACTAACTTTCCCCAGGACCGGTTCACAAACTTTCCCCAGGACCAGTTCACTAACTTTCCCCAGGACCAGTTCACTAACTTTCCCCAAGACCAGTTCTCTAACTTTCCCCAAACAGCTCAGAGTTTAGACAAACAGCTCCGTCTGACACCTGGAGCCGAGCTCCTCTGCGTGCACATACTACACTTCAGCCTCCTCTGCTCCGGGCGTCCCATGGTCCTGTTGCCTTGTAGACTACTTGAGTGATAAAACTAATAAATGATAGAAGTCCTGATTCTGAAGTATTTTGTGACTCAGCACTCAGAGACCATTTGAAATGAATCATTTTTAGATTCTGGAGTTTTGATGTCTTTAGATTCAGAGTCAGACGGTGTAATGCTAACACACATCACAGAGGCACAACTGAACAACTGAGTCCCAGACTCTTACCCCGGTGCTGTCGTTGGACACGCTGCTGCAGCCGGCCAGGCAGGGGTTAAAGTATGTGATGCCATCGGAGCCGCAGACTGGAGCGTACTCGTGGATTTTACAGCCACAGTTGACATTACAACCCCCGGTGAGGTTCCTCTGGGTCATGGTGAGAGTCGGTCTGGAAGAGAAAATACACAGCAGTCCTTTAAACTCAGCGTTTTTTAAGATCTCTGATGGTTAAACTTTCAAGTTCAATCAATCAATCTTTATTCATATAGCGCCAAGACTCTTTCCAAACAGAGCGGTCTAGACTGTCCTCTATGTTCTATTATTCACAAAGACCCAACATCAAGACCGGATCAGATCCAGTCCCCATCTTACAGACAGGACTCAGTCTGATCTCATCTTAATCCACCATGAGCAGAGTACTTTGCAGCATTTAGCAAGTTACAGTGGCAAGGACAAACTTCCTTTAACAGGCAGAAACCTCCAGCAGGACCAGACTCATGTTAGACACACATCTGCTGAGACCATGTTGGAGAGAGGGATAGAGGGAGATGAAGAGAGAGAGAGAGAGAGATGATAGTGGTACTATCCGTCTCGGATAGTAGTAGTTGTAGCAGCTGGAGTCTGGCACGTCCACAGCAGCAGAGATCCAGAGGAACCTACGAGACAAGGGAGCTCAGGGACTCCAGAAAGGTCTATGGTTAGTAACTTTAATGGGACAGGAAGAGTTAAAGTAAGAGACAGGCAGAGAGAGGAGAGAGAGGGAAAGACAGGATCCCAGTGTGTCAGTCTAAGCCTATAGCAGCATAACTAAGAGCTGGTCCAAGCCTGATCCAGCTCTAACTATAAGCTTTATCAAAAAGGAAAGTTTGAAGCCTACTCTTAAAAGTAGAGAGGGTGTCTGCCTCCCGGACCCTGACTGGTAGATGATTCTAAAGGAGAGGGGCCTGATAACTGAAGGCTCTACCTCCCATACTACTTTTAGAGACTTTAGGTACGATGAGCAGGCCTGCATGTTGGGAGCGTAGTGCTCTAGAGGGGCACTATGAGGTCTTTAAGATACGAAGGTGTGTGACCATTAAGAGCCGGTGTAGAGAAGCTAACACGGGAGAGATGCGCCGTCTCTTCCTCGTTCTAGTCAGTACCCGTCTAATCTGCTCACTAGACTGAACATTATCCTTTAATCAGCATCTGCTCAGCTGGGACGGTTTGCTTAATAAACCAGATTTAATATTACTGCATGAAAGGAAAACATTTACACCAATCTGGAAACATGAATCTGTTATCGGCTCATGTGGGAAGAAAACAGACAATCTGAAAGAAAAGAGGAGAGATGAAAAGAGAAGGAAGTATAAAAGCAGGCTAGAAAGACAAAGAGGGTGTTTAAAGAAAAGTTTGAATGATAACAGAACGGAAGATGAAGAGTGGACAAGGGCACGGCAGACGGACAGACAGACTGATAGAGGGATATTAAAAAACACAAGGAGAAGCACAGAAGAGAGAAAAAAAAAGGAGGGCCGTCAGCCAAAGATCCTCTACTCCAAGCTGTCCTTGGACGTTTTCCATCGTTGCCATGTAATCGCCATCGGGGACACTGCGTCCAAAAGAAAACGCCTCCGTTTACTGGCTCACTATCCGTCATCCTGCTCTCATCTGATCACTCGTCCCCCCCCCTCTGACACCGGCCACAGATGGGGCGATAAAAACTGCCACTGACTCTGTCACACTGGGAAATGATTTAATACTAGAAAAGGCCAAACTGCAGTCAGGAGACGGCTGCCTCGGATACACGCGAGAACTCCCGGAGACCCTGTTTGCTGTGTGTGGGCTGGAAGGAGTCAACCTGAAGGGGGGCTGGGGGACTCAGAAGTTCAGTATCTCAAATGATTAGAGTATTCCCTCAGATCAATCACAAGAAGGTTTCTAAAGACTCTTCAGCTAGTTCAAAACGCCGCAGCTCAAGTAAGAGAGAGCACATCTCTCCAGTGTTAGCTTCTCTACACTGACTCCACATAAAATCTAGACCAGAATTTAAAATCCTTCTTTTAACCTACAAAGCCTTTAAAAATCAGGCACCTTTGTATCTTAAAGACCTCATAGTGCCCTATTACCCCTCTGGAACACTACGCTCCCAACATCCAGGCCTGCTTGTAGTACCTTAAGTCTCTAAAAGTAGTATGGGAGGTAGAGCCTTCAGTTATCAGGCCCCTCTCCTTTGGAATCATCTACCAGTCTGGGTCCAGGAGGCAGACACCCTCTCTACTTTTAAGAGTAGGCTTCAAACTTTCCTTCTGATAAAGCTTATAGTTAGAGCTGGATCAGGCTTGGACCAGGTCTTAGTTATGCTGCTATAGGCTTAGACTGACACACTGGGATCCTGTCTTTCCCTCTCTCTCCTCTCTCTGTCTGTCTCTCACTTTAACTCTTCCTGTCCCATTAAAGTTACTAACCATAGACCTTTCTGGAGTCCCTGAGCTCCCTTGTCTCGTAGGTTCCTCTGGATCTCTGCTGCTGTGGACGTGCCAGACTCCAGCTGCTACAAATACTACTATCCGTCTCCCCACTATCATCTCTCTCTCTCTTCATCTCCCTCTATCCCTCTCTCCAACACGGTCTCAGCAGATGTGTGTCTAACATGAGTCTGGTCCTGCCGGAGGTTTCTGCCTGTTAAAGGAAGTTTGTCCTCGCCACTGTAACTTGCTAAATACTGCAAAGTGCTCTGCTCATGGTGGATTAAGGTGGGGTCAGACTGAGTCTTACCCTGTCTTGAAGTTGGGTCTCTGTTCATAGTTTGACTTAGGGGTCTAGACCTGCTCTGTTTGTAAAAGCGTCTTGAGATAACGTTTGTTGTGATTTGGCGCGATACAAATAAAGATTGATTGATTGATTGATTAAAACACAGACATGTTCAACCTCTGAGAAGTAGGTTCATTTATACACTCAGTGCTTGGTTGGCGCCCTCTTTATGATGAATTATCAAGGCCTCTGTGGTGTGAGGCCCTCCCTGCTGTCCTCGCTCTGCACCCGTTCTCTGTGCGTGTTTTGAAAAGTGCCGATCAAGTGAGGACTTACGTTTATGTTCCAAGGAAGTGAAATTGATGACAAAACCGACGACGTACAACTCAACGCCCCGTTTAAATTCAGCTAAAGACACAACACAAGCAGCTTCCACGTGTATTTTCATGGTCAGCTGAGTTGTCTTGATCTCCCCCTCCCAGCTTCCCTGGCTCACCCGGTGGTGTACGGGATGTTGATTCCTCCCAGGTTGATGCTCTCGCAGCCCACGATGAAGAGCGTGGAGAAGCAGAGCAGGGAGACTCCGCTGCAGATCATGGCCAGCTTAGCCGACTCTCGGGCTCCCAGCTTCAGCTTCTTAATGATGTAGCCGCCCAGGACGATGCCCACGCCGGCGCTGGGGACGATAATCACACCTGAGAGAGGAAGGGGAAAGCACATATCACAATTTCAGACTTGAAAATCATAACCAAGTCAAAGTTTGTTCTCTGTAAACTTTTCAGAGTTTCTGTTCATGATGAATCTTTGCTAACTGGGTCCTAAAGCGAAGAGATAATCCTCCTGGAGTCAGCATCACAAATTCAGTGTTTTAATCCAAACAAATAAGATCCGAACCAAGACTGATAATGGGACTAAGACGGCGTCGAAGGGACAAAAAATAGAGCCAGAGAAGAAGAGTAATAATCCCAGATTAAAGATGCACATTTGTGAGAAAGACAAATTTATCAAGAAACTTAATTTAGAGGTGAGTTTATTATTAATTAAAGACGGGAGATTAATGAGATCAACCAGAAGGTGGGATGAAGATCTCTGACATTTTTTTTCTCAAATATTTTTTGCCTTTTTTTTTTTATAAAAATTGTGACTTTATAATTTCACATTTTCATCTATTCATTCTTAAATTTGCAATTTGAATAAGTGGATGAAAATGTGAAGTCACAATAAATTTGCTCACATTTTAAATTTTTCTCCAAATTTTTACAACTTTATAATTTCACATATTTGCAATTTATAATCTCTCATTTCTGAGTTTTTGCATATTCATTATCTCAGATTATCATCTCTTCTATCAAAATTGTGAGACATTTTAATCTCACATTTTTCTCAATAAAGTACTGCTTTATAATCTCTCATGTTTCGAATTTAGAATCTCACAAATCTGAATTTTTTCACAAGTTTATGAATTTATCATCACTCACATTTGCGACTTTGTAATCTCACATGTTCATTTTTTTTCTCACAAATTCCCAACGATATAATCTCACAGATCTGTAACTTTATAATCTCTGTTTTCATATATTTATTTACACATTTTTTTACTTTAAAATCTAAATTTTTTTTTTACATTTTTCTCAAAAATCTACTTCTTAATAATTTTAATAATTTTCATTTTTATTCACACATTTGTGATATTATAATCTAACATTTTTGAGTTTTTGCGAATTCATTATCTCAGATTATCATCTCTTCTATCAAAAATGTGACATTTTAATCTTACATTTTTAACATTTTACTCAAAGAAGTACTACTTATAATCTCTCATGTTTCAAGTTTATAATCTCAGAAATCTGACTTTTTTCACAAGTTTATGATTTATCATCACTCACATTTGCGACTTTGTAATCTCACATGTTACATTTTTTTCTCACAAATCTGAAACTTTATAATCTCACATTTTCATATATTTATTTACAATTTTTTAACTTTAAAATCTCACATTTTTTAACTTTTTTTCTCAAAAATGTACTTCTTTATCTTATAAATGTGACTTTTTTCATCAATGTATGACTTTAAAATCTCCAATTGCCATCTTTTTTCTCACTTATTTCAGATTTATAATCTCACATTTTTAACATTTTCCTCACAAATTTGCCACTTTATAATCTCACAAATGTGACATGTTATAATCTTTATTTTAATCGATTTATTCACAAATGTCTTACTTTATAATCTCACTTTTTTTATACATTTTTCTCAAAAATGTACTTCTTTATAATCTCAAATTTTCAATTTTTTTTGTCACAAATCTGAAACTTTATAATCTCAAATTTTCATATATTTATTTACACATTTTTGACTTTAAAATCTCACATTTTTTACATTTTTCTCAAAAATTTACTTTATAATCTCACGTTTTCAACTTTGTCCTCACAAATTTGCAACTTTTAATCTCACATTTTCAATTTTTTTCTCACACAAATTTACAACTTCATAATCTCACAAATTTGTGACATTATAATGTCACATTTTAATATTTTTAATCACAAATTTGTGACTTTTTTGTATGTTTGTTTTTGCATTTTGGCAACAATACGGCTTGGTATTGATACAAATTTTCAGAGCAGAAAAAAAAAATCCAGATTACTAAATCATCCACCAAGTTTTGATCTAGATTGACAGAAGACCTTTTCTACATGAGTCATGAATGGATGTCTGGCCCCATATGACTCTACATGTTCTTAGAGGACTGCTTTCTTAAGAAATGACTTTAACATCATCAATGTTCTGATAGATTTTCACCTAGGGATGAATGTGGATGAGAAAATCATCACATCCTCTGGAGATGATCAGAGAGAGACATCCCTCCTGTTAATCTGCTGACTCTCACACCCTGCTGATACCTTCCACAGGTCCCAGAGCAGGTTCATATGGAACACTTTGGCTTCACCCTCCACAGACTGGCATAATGTAAAAATATATGCAGTATGAGTGGCAGTTTTTATCACAGGCTTCCCAGCCCACTCCTCCTACAGCTGAGACAGTTACGCAACTCAACACTGGAACATTTCTGACAACAAAAGTCTCACAAGATGGGATTTCTTTTGGGCAGAGAGTGAACAGAGTGTTTGCACTGCTGCAGAAACAGACACGGTTTTACACCGAGTGTTTAACACTTCCAGCCATCAATAAATGGAGTTTTCTGTGTGGAGAGGTCAGATGACTCACGGTACCTGCCGGTGTGACTAATGTTGGGCTGTCTTTGGAAACCAGCCATCAGCGTTAAAGGTGAGTGTGTAATTTTGTTATTCAGCTCATGAAAACTGCATTAATGCCTCCATGACACCAAAACACTCAATTTCACTTTCACTGACAGAATGTCAAAATAACTTGATGAGAGTTTTGCTGTTGTTGTGTTAACCTTCAGTTGTCTCTTTGTTTGAATGTTTGGATTTAATGAAGTATTTAAAATATCCTCTTGTGTTATCAGCTCCAGCACAGGGTCGGCTCTGACAGGATCATACACACAGACTGAGGACTTCTTTAAAACAACCTGAGTAGTCTGGCAGGTCTGTTATTGGAGGTGAGTCTCCATCAATTGCATACAGTGGCTGGGAAGTGCAATGCAAGTTTATAAAGGATGACACAAAAGGAATGTAACAAATACAGGAAGTGATCCAGAAGTGATGGAGTGAGCCGTTTATGGATTTCCAAAATAAAAGACGTCTATAATATGAAAATGTGCAACAGCAGGGAAATTAAAAAATATTCAACATTAATCATATATTCACTCAAATATTTGGATTCAGACTGATAGGAGAACACTTCAAGATGTGTTCCTGCCAATCACAGCTACATCTGATTTGGATTTTCAAAATAAAAACAACTGGGAATTAAGCATATTACAATGCTTTTGGATTAATTCAAAGTGACATTACAAGATAAATCCTAGTTTCCACTGTCTCATTTTAGTTCAGACTAACAGTGGACAACCTCATAATGCAATACAGCCAATCACAGCTTGATCTGATGTGTCCTTTCAAAATAAAAGCAATTTGAAGAAATATCGATAAGTCTGGATATTTTCAATCAGAGATAATGATCAAATCCTAGTTTCCACTGGCTCATTATAGTTCAGACATATAGTGGACAACCTCATTATGTAATCCAGCCAATTACAGCTTGATCTGATGTGTCCTTTCAAAATAAAAGCCATTTGGAGTTTGAAAAATGGCGATAATTCTGGATATTATCAGAGATTATGAACAGATCCTAGTTTCCACTGGCTCATTTTAGTTCAGACTAACAGTGGACAACCTCATAATGCAATCCTGCCAATCACAGCTGGATCTGATGTGTCCTTTCAAAATAAAAGCAATTTGAAGAAATATCGATAATTCTGGATATTTTCAATCAGAGATAATGATCAAATCCTAGTTTCCACTGGCTCATTATAGTTCAGACTAACAGTGGACAACCTCATAATGCAATCCAGCCAATCACAGCTTGATCTGATGTGTCCTTTCAAAATAAAAGCCATTTGGAGTTTGAAAAAATGGCGATAATTCTGGATATTATCAGAGATTATGAACAAATTCTAGTTTCCACTGGCTCATTATAGTTCAGACTAATAGTGGACAACCTCATAATGTAATACAGCCAATTACAGCTTGATCTGATGTGTCCTTTCAAAATAAAAGCCATTTGAGCTAGTGATTATTCCGGATATTTTCATATCAGAGATGATGACCAAAACCCTAGTTTACACTGAATAGTGTTCCACTATTAGTCTGAATTAAAATGAGCCGGTGGAAAATGAGATTTGTTCATAATCTCTGATTGAAAATATCCAGAATTATCGCTATTTCTTCAAATTCCAAATGTCTTTTATTTTGAAAGGACACATCAGCTCAAGCTGTGATTGGCTGGATTACATGGATGTCCGCTGTTAGTCTGAATTAAATTAACTCAGCGGAAATTAGGATTTGTTCATAATCTCTGAAAATATCAAGAATTATTACAGATTTTTCAAATTTGTGTGGCTTTCATTTTGAAAGGACACATCAGAAAGACCTGTGATTGGCCGGACAGTCCGTTTCTAACCGCCAAAACAAACCGATCACTTCCGGATCACTTCCTGTATTTGGTTCCTTCCTTTTCCGGTCGAATTTGCTGTTTGTAAATTTGCTTCAGGTAAAAATGTCCCGTCTCTTTAAATGTGACTCTGATTTTGTGAATTTGTTTTCTTAAATGTAAATTTGTTTTCAACTTTGTAAAAGTGTCTCATCCTTTGTAAATTTTCATTGCCCTTCCCAGCCACCATAGTTGCGCCTGTTTAATCTCAATCTTAAAGAATCACATTAAAGGGTTTAAAAGTCAGAAACCCAGACTCTGGATCTGTTTAGTATCCTGACTCGAGCGTTCTGTTACATCCTTACTGTTTAACCATGAACATATATCCTTTGTCATGTATTCAGAGCCCATTTGTGCTTGTATGTGTGTTTCTTAATGTGTGTGTGCGTGTGTGTTTGATGCACTCAGTGCTCCAGCTCTGCGTCCCAGGTGCCCCCTTTATTTGAAGACCAGCAGTTTCTTTATTATTAATGTGTGCTGGCTTGCAGCTGTGGACCGCCGGCCTCTCCTGCTCTGCCTCAAGATGAACTCGGCACAGCAGTGCTGAGCTGGCAGATATTAAAGTCCTGGGTGTTGTATGAATAATCTGGTCTGTCTGCATCTTGTCTGAGCTGCTGTACAGACTCTACAAAGAAGGAACAGCTTTGGCTTGGTGAAACTGAAATCCCTGCCAAATTTGAGCATTCAATCTGGAACACGTTTCAAGAAGGACAGGCATCAGTTTTCTAGAAGAGGGTCTGAAACTTGATTGGATAACTCAGCCAAAGTCTGCTCGTGGCGTGTTAGAGAGCTCACCGGTGTAGATACTGGCGCTGGAGGCCGGGATGCCAAACTGAGACTCAATGAACTTGGGGATGAAGGTGATGAAAGCGGTGACGATGGCGCTTTCCGCCGTGTAGGACAGGCTGACGAAGAGGAAGGTCACGTTGCTGAGGATCCTCACTGCTGCTTTAGGCAGGTCTGTAAAAAAGCAGAAGAAGAATGTTGAAGACAAATAATGACTGTAAACAAACATGGCCGACGACGGGCAGGAAGAAATGTTGATGGTTGCTTTTGGGCTCTTGACTGAAATTCCAGAAAGACAAAACTATGGATGTTGTTATGGACAGCATGAGCTAGAGGTCTCTGGAAGCCTCCTCCACTGTTACCAAACTACAAAGCCGTTGTAATTGAGTCAACCGGTGTTTCTCAGCTTCAACCATAGACTGTATAAAATATGGACGTAGTATCCGTGACGTCACCCATCTGTTTCTGAACGCTGTTTTGAGGCCAATCATCGACGGCAGCATCCATATTGCTGCTGTCGAGCGATTGTGACATAAAGAGGCGGGCTTTGAGCCTCCTAGCCAAGAGCTACAGCTTATTTTACAGGTCAGAGCATTTCTCTGGACTGTGTGGGCGTGGCCTAACTCTTTGATTGACAGGTCAAGAGAGAGTTCACAGCCTGCATGTTTGAGCCGTCTGACTCTGAATCTAAAGACATCAAAACTCCAGACTCTGAAAATTATTCATTTCAAATGGTCTCTGAGTGCTGAGTCACAAAATAGTTCAGAATCAGGACTTCTATCATTTATTCCTTTTATCACTCCGTAGTCTCCGGGGCATCAGGACCATGGGACGCCCGGAGCAGAGGAGGCTGAAGTGTAGTATGTGCACGCAGAGGAGCTCGGCTCCAGGTGTCAGATGGAGCTGTTTGTCTAAACTCTGAGCTGTTTGGGGAAAGTTAGAGAACTGGTCTTGGGGAAAGTTAGTGAACCGGTCCTGAGGAAAGTTTGTGAACCGGTCCTGGGGAATGTTAGTGAACCGGTCCTGGGGACAGTTTGTGAACCGGTCCTGAGGAAAGTTAGTGAACCGGTCCTGGGGAAAGTTAGGGAACTGGTCCTGGCGAAAGTTAGTGGACCGGTCCTGAGGAAAGTTAGTGAACTGGTCCTGGGGAAAGTTAGTGAACCGGTCCTGGGGAAAGATAGTGAACTGGTCCTGGGGAAAGATAGTGAACTGGTCCTGAGGAAAGTTAGTGAACCGGTCCTGGGGTAAGATAGTGAACTGGTCCTGAGGAAAGATAGTGAACTGGTCCTGGGGAAAGTGAGTGAACTGGTCCTGAGGAAAGATAGTGAACTGGTCCTGGGGAAAGTTAGTGAACCGGTCTGTGTGCACGTAACTCAGTGTTTCATTTCTGATTGGTTGAATATTTAATACGTAATAAATATCAGGTTAAACCAGCCCCCTTAAAACTCAGTGTAAAAAACTTTTTAAAAAACGTAATTGAACATATTTGAAAATAGATCAAAGTTGAGATCTAATATTTTACATAGTTTTTAGTATTTACATATGGTCTGAAATATCAGAGGTAGAACGTTTTTGTTGATTTGGGTTCCCAGAGGCTTTAAGTCAAAGACTCGTGTTTCGCTCTTTTCAAAGACAGAAGACCTCCAACTCCAGGAGACGGTGTTCTGGGTACCTTTGATGTCCTTGCCGAAGCCCATGGACGAGGTGACCGTCTGGTTCTTGTTGTTGTTGCTCTTCTCCTTGAGGACGTCGTCGTCACTGGACAGGTCGTCCATGCTCACCTTTTTCCTCCTCTTCTTCTTCTTGTGTCGGGGCGGCAGCTTCTTGGGGAAGGTGAACATGGGGAAGATGACCAGCAGCATGGCCACGGCGCAGAGGAGGAACCCGCTCCACCTGGACGGGAGAGGGACGGATGGAAAGACGAAATGGGGATCAATCAATCAGGCAAGTCAATGTATACATACACTACCAGTTATAGTTAACTCAGAGTCGACTCAGTGTCAGACTAACGACTCTGCTTTGAGCTGCTAGGTTTTGAGTTTTCTTCAGTGTCACTGTCGCTCGTTCCAGCTGTGTTTACATTCAGCTTCAAACGTCTCTAAGCCCCGCCTACCTCTCACCCTGCAACATGATTGGCTGTTCAATGCAGTCACAAGTCTTCTTCTTGTGTATAATGTTGGGTGGCAACTAGGGTTCAAGGCTCATTAGCGCCCCCCTTTCCAGTGGCTTGGGGCTGTAATTACAGGTTTATTTATATCAAATTTGTATCGAACATTTGGCATATTTATAACGAGAAAAATTACAATAATTATCGTTATCGAATTATCACCCAGCACTACTTCCAGTTGACTTAATAAATTCTAAGCCAAATATGATAAACTTTGTTTTGTTTTATTTCAAGGACATCTTGTTAGAATCAAAAATTAGTTTAGTGAGTTCTCTTTCACTCAGCTGTTCCTTTAAGTCATCTTGCTTTGTTCATTATTGTTGTGTTTTCAATGTAAAGCGCTTTGTATTGTCTATATAAATAAACTTTGTTGTTATTATTATTATTCCTTGTCAGTCTGGACTTGGTATGAGCCTCATTACTGTGCACATAAATACATAAATAAATGAAAAGCAGTCATGCTTGTACAAGAATCCCTGGAACACTCATCCATCCTCTCCCCGCCATCATCACCTATAATTCATGTAGGAAGCCTGTGGCTGTTGGCCGGTGAGTCACCGGTTATGCTGTCAGTTAGAGGATGGCATCACCGAGATCTGTAAATAGATGACTAACCACTTCTCATACATTTTGACGGATCAACAGACGGAGGTGAGATCCTCACAGAAAGCATGGGTAAAAAGTGAAGCTGAATTTAAAGGTGACATATTACGCCCTTTTTCTTAAAAAGATATTGGTCTAAGAGGGTCCCCAAAACATGTCTTGAAATCAGATTTTGGTCTGCCTGTAAACCCCTCTTTTTCAGCCCTGCTCAGAACAGGCTGTTTTCTGTGTCTGTGCCTTTAAATGAGAATGAGCTCTCTGACCACGCCCCCTCAGGAAGTGGGTGTGGCCTCGGCTGTCCAGCACGTTGATCTAATGTTTACATGTTGGTTGAATATACACGGCTGCTCACAGACCTGCGTTACTTCAACCCTCTGAATCTGATCCAGAATCTGATCCTGACGGAGAGGCGCCTGCAGCAGGACCTTTCTGAACCATTGGTCACAGATTTAGTGTTTCTTGTTGTTTTATTTGTCAGTATGTCAACGTGTGTCTTGGAACACAGCTACCAACATGTAGCTATGTAGCTATGCTAACTAGCGCTAGCACTTTTCCATGAAAACTAAAAATCATCCACTAGATCTTCAAATCTGCAGACGTGGGGAGTAAAACCGACCTTTGTGTTTATTAAGACAGCCTACAACTAGCATGCCTCCCTCCTAAGCTCCTTGTTAGCACACATGTGTGCAGGGAATGAAAAACGGAGGAGGGGTTGAGTTGTATTTTATACAGTCTATGGGCTGAACAAGCTCCGAGCTCTGACTTCCTGTTACAGACCGGATGGCGTTGTGACGTATGAAAAACACTGAAAACTGAAACGGCTGGTTTCAGCACACATTTACAGAAAGGTGGAGAAATCAGAACAGGGGCAGAATGGATTCTTTTCATTCTCAGGGGGTTTGTAGACAGGGACACAGATTTCAGGTAGAGAACCATTAAAAAGTCCATTTTGCATGATATGTCACCTTTAAAAAGAAGAATGGTTTCTGGTCCCGGTATGATATCGAACATGCTTGTTCCAAATGATTTATTCCATTTGGACTCTTTTGATTTCAGATCCAGTTTAAAACGTTTGTTTTGTTTTGTTTTCAGGATTATTTTTGGGTAATTTTTCAGCTTCATTGATAGGAAATCTGAAGAGAGACAGAACATGTGGGGAATAGAAAGTAGGACAAGCGACCACAGACTCTGTACATGGAACACGTACCTTAACCACTAGGCCAACCGGCGCCCCAGTTTTAACGCTGGTTTCTTGTCCGACTAATATCGTATCAACTTAACTGGAAATTCTAGTTAACCGTCTAAAGTTAGAAACAGTCTAAATTAGGGATTAGGGGCGCTGGTGGCCTAGCGGTTTAAGCGCCCCACATACATAGGCTACAGTCCTCGTCACAGAGGGCACCGGTGCAGAAATATGTGATTCTCAATAGAAAGTCTATTCCTAAAACTCACGTTTCAAAAAAATGTTTGTGTCTCCACCTGAGGACTGACCTAACAAAGCATGAATTAAGACTCCCTGAAATATGCATCTCCAGTTGGTGTTCAGCAAACCTCTAAAGCTGTTTATGCAATCACATCCCATCAAAGGAACCACAGAGAAGTTATGTCCCCCCCGAGAAATCCTGGTACCAAGCTGAGCCGAGTTAAGCCTGAACTAACCACCAGGTGACTGAACCGGGCTCTGGAGTTAATCTAGACACAATCCCTCTGAAGGTGGCTAAGTTAACCAAGCTGTGTGCGCCTCCTGATGATCTTAAAACCCTTACACAATGACTTTGTTTGAGCTTTTATCCATCGCATGTACACAAATGACCCTGCAACTACATATTATGCAAATTACAAGAGGTAAAAACTGCTCACGACTCAGCACTTTAACATGTACATCCCAGAACTGGTCTTACGTTAGACTGTTTCATTGAGGCCTTTCATTGTATTTAGCAGCCAGGTTGTTCTCACCAGTTTCCGATGAAGCGAGGGTCACTTTGATCGATGTTCACAACGGTCTTGGGGTCCACGTAAAAGCCGATGAGGACTCCTCCCAGCAGGTAACCAGCTGCGGGACCCAGCGCTCCCATCACATACATGATGGCTGAGGAGAGGAGAAAGCAGACAAAGAGAGAGTTCAAAGTTTAGGCATGAATCAGCAGGTTTCAGAACATCTGAACAGACACAAAGAATCATATGTTCCTGTTTTGTAATGTTAGTAAAACAGAATGGTTTGTTCCACATCCAGCAGACACACAGGAAGTAATATCATCCCATGTAATTCATGTTACGGTCAACCTGACCATTAAACGCCCAACATTCCCTCTCCTTTTAGCTCTGTTTTTGGTCTCCACCGTCTCCAGAGTGTATTAGGAGTTAGTCTCTTAAAAATCCTAACTAAATTTATGGTCTAAAGAAACCTTCAAAGTGCTAAAAAAAGTTAAATGTCTTAAAATGTGGTTTCAATTATTTAAAAACTCAAACACAAAAGTCAAA